>NC_089596.1:50584948-50893399 GCF_019320115.1 Miscanthus floridulus
GCTATACTCCTTAGCAGAACCTGTGTGCCAAAATTTATCAGTACGATTTGTACTGGCCACTCCCAACCCTATGAGCATTGCTTTGTAGAAATTGGATGCAAGTTGGATATAAGCAAAAAGGAACCTATAAGGCTAGGGTTTCCTATGCATTAGCATATCAAGTATATAATAGTAGTTTGTCCAGTTTTAACACCATTTCCACACACATTCCACCCCATTTCCATGCCAGAGCCAGGTTTCGATCCTGGGATCGATATACCTCCATCACCACACCATCATCATACCATAACCATACCATCGCTCAGTTGACAGGCCAACTCCCTCTCGGCACTGTCTCAAGGCCCGTAGCCCCTGGCTACGACCGACACTCTCTCACGGGGGAAGAAGAGAAGGACTCATCTCACTATCTAGTTTAAGCGAAACCCAGGAAAGGTCCATAGCTAACAAGTCGGCACATGTATCGATCGATCAACCATACACTCTGCAGAGGTTTTACATAACCACAAGATCTGCCTTCTTCGCTGACCATCGTCAACTAGGCTAATTCCGGCCGCTTGCTAGCCTAGGATAATGCCACTCTACCATTCAACCCTAGTACACCCCATGTCTGGTCTAGGGTGGCTGAAACTATGAGTCATGAGCTAGGTCCACAAGGTCTCCATGAAGTCTTGGAAGGGTGTGGGGGAAATCCTTCGTGCCCCATACCTCCTTACACTATTCGCTATCAACCTAGCAGTAGTGGCAATATCCTACCAAGTAGTCTGGCCGTCCTGCACCATATAGGGTGAGTGGTACGTAAGGCTTCCTAGTGAATCTGAGTACTAGTAAGTCCTTAGGGATGACCAAGCCAGAATGTCTTCATCAAGGTTTCCATTTATCGTGCCACCATAGCACCTCCATCCTAGGCTCCTCCCATCATAGGTTCACACCTAGGACCACCTCGTATACCACTTACCCACCATAGGTATCCATTTCTAGGGGTGCCCTAGGTAGCACCCCATGGCAAGACTTGCCCCAGGCTCATCGTATAATCCAACTTGGTCGACTCAACCCTCACCCTCCATGCACCCAAGTCACACACGCAGCACTCTCCCCAAAGTCCAGTTATCACCAGTTTCCACCACGCTCCAACGTAGTACAAGCGTAGTAGAAGTAATAAGCAATATAGCAACAAGCGTGTGTCTAGCCTAATAGTAGGGTGAGTAGGGGTAAGGTTGCATCAAGGTAAAGGCCATCAAGAAAGCATACTACCAAGTAGGTCCTATCACAGTGTGATTACATCTATAAAGTAAAGCAATAGCAGTTCTATATTAGCCATGCGTAATAGGTGCTACAAGATTGGGTGGGATGTGGCACCTTCAGTGTAGTCGTCTCCGTACTCCTCACGGTACTCATGATCCTCGTCCGTCTGGTTCTCCTCGGAGTCTGCATCGATCGCATTATAGTCGTGCTAGCGACGTCTATAGAATAGCATAAAGAAGCAATGAAAATTCAAAAGAGCCAAATGCACTCAAACATGGGTTCATTGCGTAGAGCTTGATTTTAGATGAATTTTGGTCCTGGTTTCATATTTTTCTGAGGTCATGTGAATTAGTTATGAATTTCTGAAGTTTATATCATTTCTGAAAATAGAAAAGGCAGAATTAATTCTGGGCTGACACGTGTCACGCTGTGACTGGTCCACGTGGCATGCTGATGTTAGCATGATGTCAACATGACATCAGCGTCTCAGTTTCGAGCTGACAGGTGGGGTCCAGCTGACGTCAGCAGCTGATGTCATCGTGACGTCAGCATGACGTCACCCTGGCTATGTTGGCTTCTGACGTGTGGGTCCCGTGTGACGTCAGCATGACGTCAGCATCTGACATGTGGGTCCAGAGTGTCCGTGCTACTGACATGTGGGGCCAGGTCAATGGTCAACATGGGCCAGGTCTCAAACGGGCTTTGGTGGGCTCGGGTTGGGCCGGTCTAGGCTGGGCTGACCCGGACATGTGGCAGGCTGTGACACAGCCACGTCACAACCTTAGGCCCCCATTAGGCTATGGTCTTCGGCTGTGGGCATGAGTGTGGCTCACGGTGGACCAAGAGGCGCTGGTCCATGGACCATAGACAGGTCTACGGTGGATCGAGTCCACCCTTCTTCTCTCAAGCGCGGTCCATGTGCACTGGGTGCATGCGCGGGTGGCCAACGAGGGGGGGTTTTCCCCTGTTTCTCCCGTGGCTATGCTTTTGCCAGCGGCGAGCTCGCTGGTGTGCCTTCGTGGTGGTGCTAGTGCGCAATTGATACGGGTGGAAGCTCCACCAAGCCTCGGCATCTTCATTGGTGGGATTCACACGGCGTGCGGGGTCCCATGGTGTGCCAGCCACGGTGGCGGTCTTTTGGGCACGACGGCGGCGTCGGTGAGGTGGCTACGGCCTCGAAGAAGCGTCCCAGTGGGGCGTGTAAGCTTCTATGGGTCCGTGGGGACGCGGTGAGGGCGTCCAGGGCTCAAGGCGGGGCTTTGGGTTTCCGAGGCGCACGGGTGCACTATGGGGCTCTGGTGGGGTGGTCACGGCATGGTCGCGGGTGTGCGCGTGGGTGCGTGTGTTCCCAGAGGCCAGAGACGGCCCTGGCCTATGTGCTCCTGGTGTGGAGCGCCATGGCCGACACGGTGAAGTCCGGCGGTGGGTAGGGAGAGACCGGGAGGGGGCTCACCGTTGGTGTCGAAGGCGATAGGGTGGTGATGCAGTGGCGGTTCGAGGCCATGTAGCTCCGGAAGCCATGCAATGCCGTGCAGCGTTGTGGCATCGTCCTTGCTCCGACGGCTTCGGAGGTGCTTCGTCGACGCCTCCTTCTTCTTTCTCCCTCTCACTTCCTTCTTCCTCTCTTGGCTCTCTCTCTTGGCTTGGGTGTGCAGGGGGGTGGCCGCAAGGTGGCGGCAGGCACTGGAATGCGCTAGGGCAACCGGAGCCAAGGCTTTTATAGCTGGAGCTCCAAGCTCCAATGGTGGACGGCTGGTGATCGATGGATGGGGATCAAGGGTGATCGGGGCGCGAGCTTGCATCCAATGGCCCGTGAGTGGTTGCAGTGGGCACGGTGCACCAAGGAGATAGGTCATGCCCCAGGCATGACCCCCTAGGCCCTGCCCCTGCCAGTGCTGTCGGGGCTCGGTCGAAGAAGGGAATCGGCGTGAGCGATCGAGGGGAGGAAGACGACACTGTGGACGCGTGCGGCTGACGCATGGGGCCCGGTGGTAGTGACAAGCAAGCGAAGGTGGGGAGGCACGTTGGCTGTGAGCGACGTGTGGGCTTGCTGGGCTAGCGTGAGCTCATGGGCCAGCCTGCTGCTGCTGTGCTGGCGGGGCTGGCCGATTGCTGGCTAGGCCGTGAAGCCGAGCAGGCCGAGCCGGCCTACGAGGCCTTCTTCTTCCCCTTTTCTTTTTCTGTTTTATTTGAATTCAATTTTGATCTTGAAATTTGGATTCCAAATTGGTGCACCATATTCATTGGAGTTTTTGATATGAGGCCCACAACATACTTATATAAATATTAGGAATTTATTTAGCTATTTTGTATAACAAAAATAGGGGTAGTTTTGTTATACAAAAATAGAATTTGTTTTCTCTTTAAACCTTTATTCCCCTGGTTTGAGTATTAATTACTTTATGGTGTATTTCTTTAAAGGAGTTGTTAGGCATTTCATAAAACAGATGAAAATTCAAATCACCATTTTAGTTAACATTGTATGTTATGATTCTTTTGTCAGCATTTAAGTAAACATGATAACAAATGACATGCCATGCTCAAGTGTTGACTTAGGTTGGGTTAGACCTAATGCATCTCTTAGGTTGGGTTTCTATACATGACACTCATCATCACATGGGGGTTTTTAAGAAAAATTTTGTAGTTGGTATTTTTAGTGTATGGATTTTTGGGTTGTTACAATGCACCTATGTTGCACTCACACAAACATCGTCTCCAAATGGACTGAAACAAGATTCCACATGATCCACGTCACCTAGAAGTTCCATCGGGTGCGTCCAAAATGATTTTCTGAGCCTATGGTACGTTCGGCGCAAACCGTGCACCTATCTTGCGTCAAGACTAGCACTATCTCTAAATAGACCGAAACGACCTTGCACTTGAGCCTCGTCACCTTGGAGTACAATCGGTGCTTCCAAAATAATTTCTGAGCCTATGGTATGTTTGGCGCAAACCCAGCACCTATCTTGCATCAAGATTAGCACTATCTCCAAACAGGCCGAAAGGAACTTTCACTTGAGCCTCGTCGCCTAGGAGTACCCCCTGGTGCGTCCAAAATGATTTGTGAGCCTATGGTACATTTGGCGCAAATTGTGCACCTATCTTGAACCAATACGAACATTGTCTCCAAATGAACCGAAATGAGATTCCACATGACCCACGTCACCTAGGAGTTCCATCGGGTGTGTCCAAAACAATTTTTGAGCCTATGGTATGTTCGGTGCAAATTGTGCACCTATCTTGCCTCAAGATTAGCACTATCTCCAAATAGACCAAAACGAGCTTTCACATGAGCCTCATCACCTAGGAGTTCCATCAGGTGCGTCCAAAATGATTTTCTGAGCCTATGGTATGTTCGGCGCAAACCATGCGCCTATCTTGCATAAATATTATCACTATCTCCAAATGGACCAAGAAGAGCTTCCGCTTGAGCCTCGCCACCTAGGAGTACCATCGGGTGCGTAAAAAATGATTTATGAGCCTATGGTACGTTTGGCGCAAATCGTGCACCTTTCTTGCACCAACACTTACACTATTTCTGATAAGACCGAAACGAGATTCTACATGACCCACGTCACCTATGAGTTCCTTCGGGTGCGTACAAAATGATTTCTGAGCCTATGAAATGTTCGGTGCAAACGCTGCACCTATCTTACGGTAAGATTAGCACTATCTTTAAATGGACCAAAACAAGCTTCCACTTGAGCCTCATCACCTAGGAGTAGAATTGGGCACATTCAAAATGATTTATGAGCCTATGGTATGTTTGGCGCAAACCGTGCACCTATCTTGCACTAACACTAACACTGTATCCAAACGGACCAAAATGAGCTTCCGCTTGAGCTTTGTCACCTAGGAGTACCATCGGGTGTGTCCGAAATGATTTCTGAGCCATGGTATGTTTGGCGCAAACCATGCACCTATCTTGCACCAACACGAACACTAGGTCCAAACGGATCGAAACGAGATTCGACATGACCCACTCACCTAGGGGTTCCATTGGGTGCAGCCAAAACGGTTTCTTAGCCTATGGTATGTTTGGCTCAAACCATGCACCTATCTTGCATTGACACTAGCGCTGTCTCCAAACTGGCCAAAATGAGATTCCACATGACCCACGTCACCTAGATGTTCCATCAGGTGCGTGCAAAATGATTTCTGAGCCTATGGTATGTTCGGCGCAAACCCTGCACCTATCTTGCGTCAAGATTAGCACTATCTCCAAACAGGCCTGAAACGAGCTTTCACTTGAGCCTCGTCACCTAGGAGTACCCCCTGGTGCGTCCAAAACGATTTGTGAGCCTATGGTACGTTTGGCGCAAAATGTGCACCTATCTTGCACCAATACGAACACTGTCTCCAAACGGACCGAAACGAGATTCCACATGACCCACATCACCTAAGAGTTCCATCAGGTGCGTCCAAAACGATTTTTGAGCCTATGGTACTTTTGGCACAAACCGTGCACCTATTTTGCGTCAAGATTAGCACAATCTTCAAATGGACCGAAACGAGCTTTCACTTGAGCCTCATCACCTAGGAGCACCATCGGGTGCGTCCAAAATGATTTCTGAGCCTATGGTACATTTGGCACAAACCATACATCTATCTTGCACCGGCACTAGCTCTGTCTTCAAATAGACTAAAACGAGATTCCACATGACCCACGTCACCAAGGAGTTCTAATAGGTGTGTCCAAAATGATTTTCGGAGCCTATGGTACGTTCGGCGCAAACCATGCGCCTATCTTACATCAAGATTATCACTATCTCCAAACATACCAAGACAAGCTTCTGCTTGAGCCTCGCCACCTAGGAGTACCATCAGGTGTGTCCAAAATGATTTCTGAGCCTATGGTACGTTTGGTACAAACCATGCACCTTTCTTGCACCGACACTAACACTGTTTCCAATTAGACCAAAACGAGATTCCACAAGACCCACGTCACCTATGAGTTCCTTCGGGTGCGTCCAAAACGATTTTCTGAGCCTATGGTACATTTGGCGTAAACCATGCACCTATCTTGCACTAACACTAACATTGTATCCAAACAGACCGAAACGAGCTTCCGCTTGAGCTTTGTCACCATGGAGTACCATCGGGTGCGTCCGAAACGATTTCTGAGCCTTGGTATGTTTGGCGCAAACCATGCACCTATCTTGCACCGACACTAACACCGGGTCCAAACGGATCGAAATGAGATTCAACATGACCCGCTCACCTAGGGGTTCCATCGGGTGCAGCCAAAACAGTTCCTTAGCCTAGGGTATGTTTGGCTCAAACCATGCACCTATCTTGCACCGACACTAACACTGTCTCCAAATGGACCAAAACGAGATTCCACATGACCCACATCACCTAGATATTCCATCGGGTGCGTGCAAAACGATTTCTGAGCCTATGGTATGTTCGGCACAAACCCTGCACCTATCTTGCATCAAGATTAGCAATATCTCCAAACAGACCAAAATGAGCTTTCACTTGAGCCTCGTCACCTAGGAGTACCCCCGGGTGCGTCAACAACGATTTGTGAGCCTATGGTACGTTTGGCGCAAAACGTGCACCTATCTTGCACTGATATGAACACTATCTCTAAACGGACCGAAACGAGATTCCACATGACCCACATCACCTAAGAGTTCCATCGGGTGCGTCCAAAATAATTTTTGAGCCTATGGTATGTTCGGTACAAACTGTGCACCTATCTTGCGTCAAGATTAGCACTATCTCCAAACGGACCGGAATGAGCTTCACTTGAGCCTCATCACCTAGGTGCACCATCAGGTGCGTCAAAAATGATTTCTGAGCCTATGGTACATTTTGCGCAAACATACATCTATCTAGCACCGGCACTAGCTCTATCTCCAAATGGACTAAAACAAGATTCCACATGACCCACGTCACCTAGAAGTTCTATCGGGTGTGGCCAAAATGATTTTCCCGAGCCTATGGTACGTTCGGCGCAAACCGTGCGCCTATCTTGCATCAAGATTATCACTATCTCCAAACATACCAAGACGAGCTTCTGCTTGAGTCTCACCACCTAGGAGTACCATCGGGTGTGTCCAAAATGATTTCTGAGCCTATGGTACGTTTGGTGCAAACCATGCACCTTTCTTGCACTGACACTAACACTGTTTCCAATTAGACCAAAACGAGATTCCACATGACCCACGTCACCTATGAGTTCGTTTGGGTGCGTCCAAAATGATTTTCTGAGCCTATGGTACTTTCGGCACAAACCGTGCGCCTATCTTGCGTTAAGATTATCACTATCTCCAAACAGACCGAGACAAGCTTTCGCTTGAGCCTCGCCACCTAGGAGTACCATCAGGTGCGTCCAAAATGATTTCTGAGCCTAAGGTACGTTTGTTGCAAACCATGCAACTTTCCTGCACCAACACTAACATTGTTTCCAATTAGACCGAAACAAGATTCGACATGACCCACGTCACCTATGAGTTCCTTTGGTTTGTGTCCAAAATGATTTCTGAGCCTATGAAACGTTTGGCGGAAACGCTGCACCTATCTTATGTCAAGATTAGCACTGTCTCAAAAAGGACCAAAACGAGCTTCCACTAGAGCCTCATCACCTAGGAGTACAATTGGGCGTGTTCAAATTGATTTATGAGCCTATTGTACGTTTGGTGCAAACTGTGCATCTATCTTGCACTAACACTAACACTGTCTCCAAACGAACCGAAACGCACTTCCGCTTGAGCGTCGTCACCTAGGGGTACCATCAGGTGCGTCCAAAATGATTTCTAAGCCTATGGTATGTTTGGTTCAAGCCATACATCTATCTTGCACCGAGACTAGCTCTATCTCTAAATGGACTAAAACAAGATTCCACATGACCCACGTCACCTAGGAGTTCTATCAGGTGTGTCCAAAACGATTTTCTAAGCCTATGGTACGTTCGACGCAAACCATGCGCCTATCTTCCATTAATATTATCACTATCTCCAAACAGACCGAGACGAGCTTCTGCTTGAGCCTCGCCACCTAGGAGTACCATCGGGTGTGTCCAAAATGATTTCTAAGCCTATGGTACGTTTGGTGCAAACCGTGCACCTTTCTTGCATCGACACTAACACTGTTTCCAATGAGACCAAAACAAGATTCCACATGACCCACGTCACCTAAGAGTTCCTTCGGGTGCATCCAAAATGATTTCTGAGCCTATGGAACGTTTGGCGCAAACGCTGCACCTATCTTGCGTCGAGATTAGCACTATCTCTAAATGAACCGAAACGAGCTTCCACTTGAGCCCCATCACCTAGGAGTACCATTGGGCGCGTTCAAATGATTTATGAGCCTATGGTACGTTTGGCACAAACCGTGCACCTATCTTGCGCTAACACTAACACTGTCTCCAAACGAACCTTAATGAGATTCCACTTGACCCATGTCACCTAGGAGTTCCACCTGGTGCGTCATAAATGATTTCCGAGACTATGATACGTTCAGTGCAAACTATGCACCTATCTTGTGTCAAGCTTATCACTATCTCCAAATGGACCGAAATGAGCTTCTGCTTGAGCTTCGTCACCTAGGAGTACCATCGGGTGCGTCCAAAATGATTGCTTAGCCTATGGTATGTTTGGTGCAAACCGTGCACCTATCCTGCACCAACACTAACACTGTCTCCAAATGGACCAAAATGAGATTCGACATGACCCACGTCACGTAGATGTTCCATCAGGTGCGTGCAAAACTATTTATGAGCCTATGGTATGTTCGGCGCAAACTCTGCACCTATCTTACGTCAAGATTAGCACTATCTCCAAACATACCAAAATATGCTTTCACTAGATCCTTGTCACCTAGGAGTACCCCCGGGTGCGTCCAAAACGATTTGTGAGCCTATGGTACGGTTGGCGCAAATCGTGCACCTATCTTGCACCGATATGAACACTATCTCCAAACAAACCGAAATGAGATTCCACAAGACCCATGTCACCTAGGAGTTCCATTGGGTGCGTCCCAAACGATTTTTGAGCCTATGTTACGTTCGGCGCAAACCGTGCACCTATCTTGCGTCAAGATTAGCACTATCTCCTAACAGACTGAAACGAGCTTTCACTTGAGCCTCGTCACCTAGGAGTACCATCGGGTGCGTTCAAAATGATTTCTGAGCCAAAGGTACATTTGGCGCAAAACGTAGATCTCTCTTGCACCGACACTAGCTCTGTCTCCAAATGGACTGACACGAGATTCCACATGACCCACGTCACCTTGGAGTTCCATCGGGTGCGTCCAAAATGATTTTCTGAGCCTATGGTATGTTTGGCACAAACCGTGCACCTATCCTGCACCAACACTAACCCTGTCTCTAAATGGACCAAAATGAGATTCCACATGACCCACGTCACGTAGATGTTCCATCGGGTGCGTGCAAAACTATTTATGAGCCTATGGTATGTTTGGCGCAAACTCTGCACCTATCTTGCGTTAAGATTAGCACTATCTCCAAACAGACCAAAATATGCTTTCACTAGAGCCTCGTCACCTAGGAGTACCCCCGGGTGCGTCCAAAACAATTTGTGAGCCTATGGTACGGTTGGCGCAAACCATGCACCTATCTTGCACCGATATGAACACTATCTTCAAACGAACCGAAATGACATTCCACATGACCCACGTCACCTAGGAGTTCCATTGGGTGCGTCCCAAACGATTTTTGAGCCTATGTTACGTTCGGCACAAACCGTGCACCTATCATGCGTCAAGATTAGCACTATCTCCTAACAGACTGAAACGAGCTTTCACTTGAGCCTCGTCACCTAGGAGTACCATCGGGTGCGTTCAAAATGATTTCTGAGCCTAAGGTACATCTGGCACAAAACGTAGATCTCTCTTGCACCGACACTAGCTCTGTCTCCAAATGGACTGACACGAGATTCCACATGACCCACGTCACCTTGGAGTTCCATCGGGTGCGTCCAAAATGATTTTCTGAGCCTATGGTAGGTTTGGCGCAAACCGTGCGCCTATCTTGCATCAATAATATCACTATCTCCAAACGGACCGAGACGAGCTTCCACTTGAGCCTCGCCACCTAGGAGAACCATCGGGTGCATCCAAAATGATTTTAGAGCCTATGGTACGTTTGGGGCAAACCGTGCACCTTTCTTGCACCGACACTAACACTGTTTCCAATCAGACCAAAACAAAATTCCACTTGACCCACGTCCCCTATAAGTTCCTTTGGGTGCATTCAAAATGATTTCTGATCCTATGAAACATTCGGCGCAAACTCTGCACCTATCTTGCATCAAGATTAGCACTATCTCCAAATGGACCAAAACAAGCTTCCACTTGAGCCTCGTCATGTCAGAATACCATCGGGTGTGTCCAAAATGATTTTCGAGCCTATGGTACGTTCGGCACAAACCGTGCACCTATCTTGCGTCAAGATTAGCAATATCTACAAACAAACCGAAATGAGCTTCTTCTTGAGCTTCGTCACCTAGGGGTACCATCAGGTGCGTCCAAAATGATTGCTTAGCCTATGGTATGTTTGGCGCAAACCATGCACCTATCCTGCACCGACACTAACACTATCTCCAAATGGACCAAAACAAGATTCTACATTACCCACATCACGTAGATGTTCCATTAGGTTCGTGCAAAACCATTTATGAGCCTATGGTATGTTTGGAGCAAACGGAGCACCTATCTTGCACCGACACTAACACTATCTCCAAATGGACAAAAAGGAGATTCCACATGACCCACGTCACGTAGATGTTCCATCAGTTGCATGCAAAACGATTTCCGAGCCTATGGTATGTTCAGCACAAACTCTGCACCTATCTTGCATCAAGATTAGCACTATCTCCAAACAGACCAAAATGAACTTTCACTTGAGCCTCGTCACCTAGGAGTACCCCCGGGTGCATCCAAAGCGATTTGTGAGCCTATGGTACATTTGGCGCAAAACGTGCACCTATCTTGCACCGATACGAACACTGTCTCCAAATGGACCTAAACGAGATTCCACATGACCCATGTCACCTAGGAGTTCCATCGGGTGTCTCCAAATTGATTTTCGATCCTATGGTACGTTCGGCACAAACCATGCACCTATCTTGCGTCAAGATTAGCACTATCTCCAAATGGATCGAAACGTGCTTTCACTTGAGCCTTGTCACCTCGGAGCACCATCGGGTGCGTCCAAAATGATTTCTGAGCCTATGGTACAATTGGCACAAACCGTACATCTATCTTGCACCAACACTAGCTCTATCTCCAAATGGACTAAAACGAGATTCCACATGACCCACATCACCTAGGTGATCTATCGGGTGTGTCCAAAATGATTTTTGAGTCTATGGTACATTCGGCGCAAACCATGCGCCTATCTTGTGTCAAGATTATCACTATCTCCAAACGGACCAAGACAAGCTTCTACTTGAGCCTCACCACCTAGGAGTACCATCGGGTGTGTCCAAAATGATTTCTGAGCCTATGGTACGTTTGGTGCAAACCGCGCACCTTTCTTGCACCGACACTAACATTGTTTCCAATCAGATCGACACGAGATTCCACATGACCCACGAAACCTATGAGTTCCTTCAGATGCGTTCAAAACAATTTCTGAGCCTATGAAACGTTCGGCGCAAACGCTGCACCTATCTTGTGTCAAGATTAGCACTATCTCCAAATGGACCAAAACGAGCTTCCACTTGAGCCTCATTACCTAGGTTTACAATTGGGTGCGTTCAAAACAATTTATGTGCCTAAGGTACGTTTGGCAAAAACCGTGCACCTATCTTGCACTAATACTAACACTGTCTCCGAACAGACCGAAATAAGCTTCCGCTTGAGCTTCGTCACCTAAGAGTACCATCAGGTGTGTCTAAAACGATTTCTTAGACTATGGTATGTTTGGCGCAAACCATGCACCTATCTTGCACCGACACTAACACTGTCTCCAAATGGACCAAAATGAGATTCCACTTGACCCACGTCACATAAATGTTCCATTAGGTGCGTGCAAAACGATTTCCGAGCCTATGGTATGTTCAGCGCAAACTCTACACCTATCTTGCATCAAGATTAGCACTATCTCCAAACAGACCAAAATGAGCTTTCACTTGAGCCTCGTCACCTAGGAGTACCCCGGGTGCGTCCAAACTGATTTTTGAGCCTATGGTACGTTTGGCGCAAAACGTGCACCTATCTTGCACCGATACGAACTCTTTCTCCAAATGGACCGAAATGAGATTCCACATGACCCACGTCACCTAGGAGTTCCATCGGGTGCGTCCAAAATAATTTTTAAAAATATGGTACGTTCGACACATATCGTGCACCTATCTTGCGCCAAGATTAGCACTATCTTCTAACGGAGCAAAACGAGCTTTCGCTTGAGCCTCGTCACCTAGTAGCACCATCGGGTGCGTCCAAAATGATTTCTGAGCCAATGGTACATTTGGCGCAAACCATACATCTATCTTGCACCGACACTAGCTCTGTCTCCAAATGGACTGAAACAAGATTCCACAAGACCCACGTCACCTAGGAGTTCCATCGGGTACGTCCAAAACGATTTTCTGAGCCTATGCTATGTTCGGCGCAAACCGTGTGCCTATCTTCCATCAATATTATCATTATCTCCAAACGGACTGATACGAGATTCCGCTTGAGCCTCACCACCTAGGAGTTCCATCGGGTGTGTCCAAAATGATTTCTAAGCCTATGGTATGTTCGGTAGAAACCGTGCACCTATCTTGCGTCAAGATTTGCACTATCTCCAAACGGACCGAAATGAGCTTTCACTTGAGCCTCATCACCTAGGAGCACAATCGGTTGCGTCCAAAATGATTTCTGAGCCTATGTACATTTGGCGCAAACTGTACATCTATCTTGCACGGACACTAGCTCTGTCTCCAAATGCAGTAAAACGAGATTCCACATGACCGACGTCACCTAGGAGTACCATCGGGTGTGTCCAAAATGATTTCTGAGCCAATGGTACCTTCAGTGCAAACTATGCACCATTGTTGCACCGACACTAACACTGTTTCCAATCAGACCGAAATGAGATTCCACATGACCCATGTCACCTATGAGTTCCTTCGGGTGCGTCCAAAACGATTTTTGAGCCTATGGAACGTTCGACACAAACGCTGCACCTATCTTGCGTCAAGATTAGCACTATCTCCAAATGGACCGAAACGAGCTTCCACTTGAGCCTTGTCACCTAGGAGTACCATTGGGCGCATTCAAAATGATTTATGAGTCTATGGTATGTTGGCACAAACTGTGCACCTATCTTACACTAACACTAACACTGTCTCCAAATGGACTGTAATGAGATTCCACTTGACCCACGTCACCTAGGAGTTCCACCTGGTGCATCCAAAACGATTTGTGAGACTATGATATGTTCAGCGCAAACTGTGTACCTATCTTGTGTCAATATTATAACTATCTCCAAATATACCAAAATGAGCTTCTGCTTGAGTTTCGTCACCTAGGGGTACCATCGGGTGCGTCCAAAACGATTGCTTAGCCTATGGTATGTTTGGCGCAAACCGTGCACCTATCTTGCACCGACACTAACACTGTCTCCAAATGGACCAAAACGAGATTCTACATGACCCACATCACGTCGATGTTCCATCAGGTGCGTGCAAAACCATTTATGTGCCTATGGTATGTTTGGCGCAAACAGAGCACCTATCTTGCACCGACACTAACACTGTCTCCAAATGGACCAAAATGAGATTCCACATGACCCACGTCACGTAGATGTTCCATCAGGTGCATGCAAAATGATTTCTGAGCCTATGGTATGTTCGGTGCAAACTCTACACCTATCTTGCATCAAGATTAGCTCTATCTCCAAACAGACCGAAACAAGCTTTCACTTGAGCCTCGTCACCTAGGAGTACCCCCGGGTGCATCCAAAGCGATTTGTGAGCCTATGGTATGTTTGGTGCAAAATGTGCACCTATCTTGCACCGATACGAACATTGTCTCCAAATGGACCTAAACAAGACTCCACATGACCCACGTCACCTAAGAGTTCCATCGGGTGTGTCCAAAATGATTTTCGATCCTATGGTATGTTCGGCACAAACCATGCACCTATCTTGCATCAAGATTAGCACTATCTCCAAATGGATCAAAACGAGCTTTCACTTGAGCGTCGTCACATAGGAGTACCCCTGGCTGCGTCCAAAGCGATTTGTGAGCCTATGGTACGTTTGGCGCAAAACGGGCACTTATCTTACACCAATACGACCACTGTCTCCAAATGGACCTAAACGAGATTCCACATGACCCACATCACCTAAGAGTTCCATCGGGTGTGTCCAAAATGATTTTTGATCCTATGGTACGTTCGGCACAAACCATGCACCTATCTTGCGTCAAGATTAGCACTATCTCCAAACGGATCAAAACGAGCTTTCACTTGAGCCTCGTCAGCTAGGAGCACCGTCGGGTGCATCCAAAACGATTTCTGAGGCTATGGTACATTTGGCGCAAACCATAAAACTATCTTGCACCGACACTAGCTCTGTCTCCAAATGGAATAAAATGAGATTCCACATGACCCACATCACCTAGGAGTTCTATCGGGTGTGTCCAAAATGATTTTTTGAGTCTATGGTACGTTCAGCGCAAACCATGCGCCTATCTTGCGTCAAGATTATCACTATCTCCAAACGGACCAAGACGAGCTTCTACTTGAGCCTCGCCACCTAGGAGTACCATCGGGTGTGTCCAAAATGATTTCTGAGCCTATGGTATGTTTGGTGCAAACCGTGCACCTTTCTTGCACTGACACTAACATTGTTTCCAATTAGACCGAAACGAGATTCCACATGACCCAAGTCACCTATGAGTTCCTTCGGGTGCGTTCAAAATGATTTCTGAGCCTATGAAACGTTCGGCGCAAACGCGGCACCTATCTTGTGTCAAGATTAGCACTATCTCCAAATGGACCAAAATGAGCTTCCACTTGAGCCTCATTACCTAGGATTACAATTGGGCGTGTTCAAATTGATTTATGAGCCTAAGGTACAATTGGCGCAAACCGTTCACATATCTTGCACCGATACGAACACTGTCTCCAAATGGACCGAAATGAGATTCCACTTGACCCAAGTCACCTAGGAGTTCCATCGGGTGCGTCCAAAATGATTTTTAAAAATATGGTACGTTCGACACATACCGTGCACCTATCTTGCGTCAAGATTAGCACTATCTTCTAACAGACCAAAACGAGGTTTTGCTTGAGCCTCGTCACCTAGTAGCACCATCGGGTGCGTCCAAAATGATTTCTGAGCCTATGGTACATTTGGCGCAAACCATACATCTATCTTGCACCAACACTAGCTCTGTCTCCAAATGGACTGAAACAAGATTCCACATGACCCACGTCACCTAGGAGTTCCATCGGGTACGTCCAAAATGATTTTCTGAGCCTATGCTACGTTCGGCGCAAACCGTGCGCCTATCTTTCGTCAATATTATCACTATCTCCAAATAGACCGATATGAGATTCCGCTTGAGCCTCGCCACCTAGGAGTTCCATCGGGTGTGTCCAAAATGATTTCTGAGCCTATGGTATGTTCGGCACAAACCGTGCACCTATCTTGCGTCAAGATTTGCACTATCTCCAAACGGACCAAAATGAGCTTTCACTTGAGCCTCGTCACCTAGGAGCACCATCGGGTGCATCCAAAATGATTTCTGAGCCTATGATACATTTGACGCAAACCGTACTTCAATCTTGCACGGACACTAGCTCTATCTCCAAATGGACTGAAACGAGATTCCACATGACCCACGCCACCTAGGAGTACCATCGGGTGTGTCCAAAATGATTTCTGAGCCTATGGTACGTTCAGTGCAAACTGTGAACCATTGTTTCACCGACACTAACACTGTTTCCAATCAGACCGAAACAAGATTCTACATGACCCATGTCACCTGTGAGTTCCTTTGGGTGCATCCACAATGATTTCTGAGCCTATGGAACGTTCGGCGCAAACGCTGCACCTATCTTGCGTCAAGATTAGCACTATCTCCAAATGGACCGAAACGAGCTTCCACTTGAGCCTCATCACCTAGGAGTACCATTGGGCGCGTTCAAAATGATTTATGAGCCTATGGTACATTTGGCGCAAACTATGCACCTATCTTGCACAAACACTAACACTATCTCCAAACGGACCATAATGAGATTCCACTTGACGCACGTCACCTAGGAGTTCCACCTGATGCGTCCAAAACGTTTTGTGAGACTACAATACGTTCAGCACAAGCTGTGCACCTATCTTGTGTCAAGATTATCACTATCTCCAAATGGACCAAAATGAGCTTCTGCTTGAGCTTCGTCACCTAGGGGTACCATCGGGTGCGTCCAAAATGATTGCTTAGCCTATGGTATGTTTGGTGCAAACTGTGCACCTATCCTGCACCAACACTAACACTGTCTCCAAATGGACCAAAACAAGATTCTACATGACCCATGTCATGTAGATGTTCCATCAGGTGCGTGCAAAACCATTTATGAGCCTATGGTATGTTTGGCGCAAACGGAGCACCTATCTTGCACCGACACTAACACTGTCTCCAAATGGACCAAACTGAGATTCCACATGACCCACGTCACGTAGATGTTCCATCAGGTGCGTGCAAAATGATTTCTGAGCCTATGGTATATTCGGCGCAAACTCTGCACCTATCTTGCATCAAGATTAGCTCTATCTCCAAACAGAACGAAACGAGTTTTTACTTGAGCCTCGTCACCTAGGAGTACCCCCGGGTGCGTCCAAAGCGATTTGTGAGCCTATGGTATGTTTGGCGCAAAACGTGCACCTATCTTGCACCAATACGAACACTATCTCCAAATGGACCTAAACAAGACTCCACATGACCCACGTCACCTAAGCGTTCCATTGGGTGTGTCCAAAATGATTTATGAGCCTATGGTACGTTCAATGCAAACTGTGCACCATTATTGCACCGACACTAACACTATTTCCAATCAGAAGGAAACGAGATTCCACACGACCCATGTCACCTATGAGTTCCTTCGGTTGCATCCAAAATGATTTCTGAGCCTATGGAACGTTCGGCGCAAACGCTGCACCTATCTTGCGTCAAGATTAGCACTATCTCCAAATGGACCAAAATGAGCTTCCACTTGAGCCTCATCACCTAGGAGTACCATTGGGCATGTTCAAAATGATTTATGAGCCTATGGTACGTTTGGCGCAAACCGTGCACCTATCTTGCACTAACACTAACACTGTCTCCAAACGAACCGTAATGAGATTCCACTTGACCCACGTCACCTAGGAGTTCCACCTGGTGCCTCCAAAATGATTTCTGAGACTATGATACGTTCAGCGCAAACTATGCATCTATCTTGTGTCAAGATTATCACTATCTCCAAATGGACCTAAATGAGCTTCTACTTGAGCTTTGTCACCTAGGAGTACCATTGGGTGCGTCCAAAATGATTGCTTAGCCTATCGTATGTTTGGCGCAAACCATGCACATATCCTGCACCGACACTAACACTATCTCCAAATGGACCAAAATGAGATTCTACTTGACCCACGTCACGTAGATGTTCCATCAGGTGCGTGCAAAACCATTTATGAGCCTATGGTATGTTCGGCGCATACCGTGCACCTATCTTGCGTCAAGATTAGCACTATCTCCAAATAGACCGAAATGAGCTTTCACTAGAGCCTCATCACCTAGGAGTACCCCCAGGTGCGTCTAAAGTGATTTGTGAGCCTATGGTACGTTTCGCGCAAACCGTGCACCTATCTTGCACCGATATGAACACTGTCTCCAAACGGACCGAAACGAGATTCCACATGACCCACGTCACCTAGGAGTTCCATCGGGTGCGTCCAAAATGATTTTTGAGCCTATGTTACGTTCGGCGCAAACCGTGCACCTATCTTGCGTCAACATTAGCACTGTCTCCAAACATACCAAAATGAGCTTTCACTTGAGCCTCGTCACCTAGGTGCACCATCGGGTGCGTTCAAAATGATTTCTAAGCCTATGGTATATTTGGCGCAAAACGTACTTGTATCTTGCACCAACACTAGCTCTGTCTCCAAATGGGCTAACACGAGATTCCACAAGACCCACATCACCTTGGAGTTCCATCGGGTGCGTCCAAAATGATTTTCTGAGCCTATGGTACGTTTAGCGTAAACCATGCGCCTCTCTTGCGTCAATATTATCACTATCTCCAAACAGACCGAGACGAGCTTCCACTTGAGCCTTGCCACCTAGGAGTACCATCGGGTGCGTCCAAAATGATTTTTGAGCCTATGGTACGTTTGGTGCAAACCGTGCACCTTTTTTGCACCAACACTAACACTGTTTCCAATTAGACCAAAACGAGATTCCACATGACCCACGTCCCCTATAAGTTCCTTCGGGTGCGTTCAAATTGATTTCTGAGCCTATGAAATGTTTGGCGCAAACTCTGCACCTATCTTGCGTCAAGATTAGCACTATCTCAAAATGGACCAAAATGAGCTTCCACTTGAGCCTCATCACCTAGGAGTACAATTGGGCGCGTTCAAAATGATTTATGAGCCTATGGTATGTTTGGCGCAAACCGTGCACCTATCTTGCACTAACACTAACACTGTCTCCAACCGGACCGAAACGAGATTCCGCTTGAGCTTCGTCACTTGGAGTAACATCGGGTGCGTCCAAAACAATTTCTTAGCCTATGGTATGTTTGGCGCAAACCGTGCACCAACACTAACACTGTCTCCAAATGGACCAAAACGAGATTCCACATGACCCACGTCACTTAGATGTTCCATTGGGTGCGTGCAAAACCATTTATGAGCCTATGGTATGTTCGGCGCAAACTCTGCACCTATCTTGTGTCCAGATTAGCACTATCTCTAAACAGACCGAAATGAGCTTTCACTAGAGCCTCGTCACCTAGGAGTATGCCCGGGTGCATCCAAAGCGATTTGTGAGCCTATGGTACGTTTGGCGCAAAACGTGGACCTATCTTGCACCGATATGAACACCGTCTTCAAATGGACCGAAACTAGATTCCACATAACCCACGTCACCTAGGAGTTCCATCGGGTGCGTCCAAAACGATTTTCGAGCCTATGGTATGTTCGGCGCAAACCGTGCACCTATCTTGCGTCAAGATTAGCACTATCTCCAACCAGACTGAAATGAGCTTTCACTTGAGCCTCATCACCTAGGAGCACCATCGGGTGCATCCAAAACGATTTCTAAGCCTATGGTACATTTGGCACAAAACGTACATCTATCTTACACCGATATGAACACTGTCTTCAAACCAACCGAAACGAGATTCCACATGACCCACGTCACCTAGGAGTTCTATCGGGTGCGTCCAAAACGGTTTTCTAGGCCTATGGTACGTTCGGCGCAAACCATGCGCCTATCTTGCGTCAATATTATCACTATCTCCAAATGGACCAAGAAGAGCTTCCGCTTTAGCCTCGCCACCTAGGAGTACCATCGGATGCATCGAAAAAGATTTCTGAGCCTATGGTACGTTTGGTGCAAACCGTGCACCTTTGTTGCACTGACACTAAAACTGTTTCCAATCAGACCGAAACGGGATTCCACATGACCCACGTCACCTATGAGTACCTTCGGGTGCGTCCAAAATAATTTCTAAGCCTATGGAACAATTGGCGCAAACGCTACACCTATCTTGCATCAAGATTAGCACTATCTCCAAATGAACTGAAATGAGCTTCCACTTGAGGCTCATCACCTAGGAGTACCATTGGGCGCGTTCAAAATGATTTCTGAGCCTATGCTATGTTTGGCGCAAACCGTGCACCTATCTTGCACTAACACTAACATTGTCTCCAAACAGACCGTAATGAGACTCCACTTGACCCACGTCACCTAGGAGTTCCACCTGGTGTGTCCATAAGGATTTCTGAGACTATGATACGTTCAGCACAAACTGTGCACCTATCTTGTGTCAAGATTATGACTATCTCCAAATGGACGAAAACGAGCTTCTGCTTGACCTTCATCACCTAGGAGTACCATCGGGTGCATCCAAAATGATTGCTTAGCCTATGGTATGTTTGGTGCAAACCGTGCACCTATCCCGCACTGACACTAACACTGTCTCCAAATGGACTAAAACAAGATTCCACATGACCCACGCCACGTAGATGTTCCATCGGGTGCGTGCAATACCATTTATGTGCCTATGGTATGTTCGGCGCAAATTCTACACCTATCTGGCGTCAAGATTAGCACTATCTCCAAACAGACCGAAATGAGCTTTCACTAGAGCCTCGTCACCTAGGAGTACCCCCGGGTGCATCCAAAGTGATTTGTGAGCCTATGGTACATTTGGCGCAAACCATGCAGCTATCTTGCACCGATATGAACACTGTCTCCAAATGAACCGAAACGAGATTCCACATGACCCACGTCACCTAGGAGTTCCATCGGGTGCACCCAAAATGATTTTTGAGCCTATGTTACGTTTGGCGCAAACTGTGCATCTATCTTTCATCTAGATTAGCACTATCTCCAAACAGACCAAAATGAGCTTTCACTTGAGCCTCGTCACCTAGGAGCAGCATCGGGTGCGTTCAAAATGATTTCTAAGCCTATGGTACATTGGGCGCAAAACATACATGTATCTTGCACCGACACTAGCTCTGTCTCCAAATGGACTGACACTAGATTCCACATGACCCACGTCACCTAGGAGTTCCATCGGGTGCGTCCAAAATGATTTTCTAAGCCTATGGTACGTTCGGCGTAAACCGTGCGCCTATCTTGCGTCAATATTATCACTATCTCCAAACAGACTGAGATGAGCTTCCACTTGAGCCTCGCCACCTAGGAGTACCAACGGGTGCGTCCAAAATGATTATTGAGCCTATGGTACGTTTGGTGCAAACCATGCACCTTTCTTGCACCGACACTAACACTGTTTCCAATCAGACCAAAACAAGATTCCACATGACCCACATCCCCTATAAGTTCCTACGGGTGCATTCAAAATGATTTCTGAGCCTATGAAACATTCGGCGCAAACTCTGCACCTATCTTGCATCAAGATTAACACTATCTCCAAATGGACCAAAATGAGCTTCCACTTGAGCCTCATCACCTAGGAGTACAATTGGGCACGTTCAAAATGATTTATGAGCCTATGGTATGTTTGGCGCAAACCATGCACCTATCTTGCACTAAAACTAACACTGTCTCCAAATGGACCAAAACGAGATTCCGCTTGAGCTTCGTCACCTTGGAGTAACATCGGGTGCGTCCAAAAAGATTTCTTAGCCTATGGTATGTTTGGCGCAAACTGTGCACTAACACTAACACTGTCTCCAAATGGACCAAAACGAGATTCCACATGACCCACGTCACTTAGATGTTCCATCGGGTGCATGCAAAACCATTTATGAGCCTATGGTATGTTCGGCGCAAACTCTGTACCTATCTTGCGTCTAGATTAGCACTATCTCCAAACAGACTGAAATGAGCTTTCACTAGAGCCTCGTCACCTTGGAGTACCCTCGGGTGCGTCCAAAGAGATTTGTGAGCCTATGGTACTTTTTTCGCAAAACATGCACCTATCTTGCACCGATACGAACACTGTCTTCAAACAGACCGAAACAAGATTCCACATGACCCACGTCACCTAGGAGTTCCATCGGGTGCGTCCAAAATGATTTTCGAGCCTATGGTATGTTCGGCGCAAACCGTGCACCTATCTTGCATCAAGATTAGCACTATCTCCAACCAGACCGAAATAAGCTTTCACTTGAGCCTTGTCACCTAGGAGCACCATCGGGTGCGTCCAAAATGATTTCTAAGCCTATGGTACATTAGGCACAAAACATACATCTATCTTACACCGATATGAACACTGTCTCCAAATGAACCAAAACAAGATTCCACATGACCCATGGCACCTAGGAGTTCTATCGGGTGCGTCCAAAATGATTTTCTGAGCCTATGGTACGTTCGGCGCAAACCATGCGCCTATCTTGCATCAATATTATCACTATCTCCAAATGGACCCAGAAGAGCTTTCGCTTGAGCCTCGCCACCTAGGAGTACCATCGGGTGTGTCAAAAAAGATTTCTAAGCCTATGGTACATTTGGTGCAAACTATGCACCTTTATTGCACTAACACTAAAACTGTTTCCAATCAGACCGAAATGAGATTCCACATGACCCACGTCACCTATGAGTTCCTTCGGGTGCGTCCAAAATAATTTCTAAGCCTATGGAACAATCAGCGCAAACGCTGCACCTATCTTGCATCAAGATTAGCACTATCTCTAAATGGACTGAAATGAGCTTCCACTTGAGCCTCATCACCTAGGAGTACCATTGGGCGCGTGCAAAATGATTTATGAGCCTATGGTATGTTTGGCACAAACCGTGCACCTATCTTGCACTAACACTAACATTGTCTCCAAACGGACCGTAATGAGATTCCACTTGACCCACGTCACCTAGGAGTTCCACTGGGTGCGTCCAAAATGATTTCTGAGACTATGATACGTTCAGCGCAAACTGTGCACCAATCTTGTGTCAAGATTATGACTATCTCCAAATGGACCGAAACGAGCTTCTGCTTGACCTTCGTCACCTAGGAGTACCATCGGGTGCGTCCAAAACGATTGCTTAGCCTATGGTATGTTTGGCACAAACCGTGCACATATCCTGCACCGACACTAATACTGTCTCCAAATGGACCAAAACGAGATTGCACATGACCCAGGTCACGTAGATGTTCCATCAGGTGCGTGCAAACCCATTTATGAGCCTATGGTATGTTCGGCGCAAATTCTACACCTATCTTGCGTCAAGATTAACACTATCTCCAAACAGACCGAATTGAGCTTTCACTAGAGCCTCATCACCTAGGAGTACCCCCGGGTGCATCCAAAGCGATTTGTGAGCCTATGGTACGTTTGGCGCAAACCGTGCAGCTATCTTGCACTGATATGAACACTGTCTCCAAACAAACCGAAACGAGATTCCACATGACCCATGTCACCTAGGAGTTCCATCGGGTGTGTCCAAAATGATTTTTGAGCCTATGTTATGTTTGGCGCAAACCATGCATCTATCTTTCGTCAAGATTAGCACTATCTCCAAATAGACCAAAATGAGCTTTCACTTGAGCCTCGTCACCTAGGAGCAGCATCGGGTGCAATCAAAACAATTTCTGAGCCTATGGTACATTGGGCACAAAACGTACATGTATCTTGCACCGACACTTGCTCTGTCTCCAAATGGAATGACACGAGATTCCACATGACCCACGTCACCTAGGAGTTCCATCGGGTGCGTCCAAAATGATTTTCTGAGCCTATCATACGTTCGGCGTAAACCGTGCGCCTATCTTGCGTCAATATTATCACTATCTCCAAACGGACCGAGACGAGCTTCCACTTGGGCCTCAGCACCTAGGAGTACCATCGGGTGCGTCCAAAATGATTTTTGAGCCTATGGTACGTTTGGTGCAAACTGTGCACCTTTCTTGCACCGACACTAACACTGTTTCCAATCAGACCAAAACGAGATTCCACATGACCCACGTCCCCTATAAGTTCCTTCGGGTGCGTTCAAAATGATTTCTGAGCCTATGAAACGTTCGGCGCAAACTCTGCACCTATCTTGCCTCAAGATTAGCACTATCTCCAAATGGACCAAAATGAGCTTCCACTTGAGCCTCATCACCTAGGAGTACAATTAGGCGCGTTCAAAATGATTTATGAGCCTATGGTACATTTGGCGCAAACCGTGCACCTATCTTGCACTAACACTAACTTTGTCTCCAAACGGACCAAAACGAGATTCCACTTTAGCTTCATCACCTTGGAGTAACATCGGGTGCGTCCAAAACGATTTCTTAGCCTATGGTATGTTTGGCGCAAACCGTGCACTAACACTAACACTGTCTCCAAATGGACCAAAACAAGATTCCACATGACCCACGTCACTTAGATGTTCCATCGGGTGCATGCAAAACCATTTATGAGCCTACGGTATGTTCGACGCAAACTCTGCACCTATCTTGCGTCCAGATTAGCACTATCTCCAAACAGACCGAAATGAGCTTTCACTAGAGCCTCGTCACCTTGGAATACCCCCAGGTGCATCCAAAGGGATTTGTGAGCCAATGGTACTTTTTCCGCAAAACATGCACCTATCTTGCACCGATACGAACACTGTCTTCAAACGGACCGAAACGAGATTCCACATGACCCACATCACCTAGGACTTCCATCGGGTGCGTCCAAAATGATTTTCGAGCCTATGGTATGTTCGGCACAAACCGTGCACCTATCTTGCGTCAAGATTAGCACTATCTCCAACCAGACCGAAATGAGTTTTCACTTGAGCCTCGTCACCTAGGAGCAAAATCGGGTGCGTGCAAAACGATTTCTAAGCCTATAGTACATTTCGCACAAAACGTACATCTATCTTACACCGATATGAACACTATCTCCAAACGAACCAAAATGAGATTCCACATGACCCACATCACCTAGGAGTTCTATCGGGTGCGTCCAAAATGATTTTCTGAGCCTATGGTACGTTCAGCGCAAACCATGCGCCTATCTTGCGTCAATATTATCACTATCTCCAAATGGACCGAGAAGAGCTTCTGCTTGAGCCTCGCCACCTAGGAGTACCATCGGGTGCGTCGAAAAAGATTTTCTGAGCCTATGGTACGTTTGGTGCAAACCGTGCACCTTTATTGCACTGACACTACAACTATTATTAGTCAGACCGAAACGAGATTCCACATGACCCACGTCACCTATGAGTTCCTTCGGGTGCGTCCAAAATAATTTCTAAGCCTATGGAACAATCAGCGCAAACGGTGCACCTATCTTGCGTCAAGATTAGCACTATCTCCAAATGGGCTGAAATAAGCTTCCACTTGAGCCTCATCACCTAGGAGTACCATTGGGTGCGTGCAAAATGATTTATGAGACTATGGTATGTTTGGCACAAACCGTGCACCTATCTTGCACTAACACTAACATTGTCTCCAAACGGACCGTAATGAGATTCCACTTGACCCACGTCACCTAGGAGTTCCACCTGGTGCGTCCAAAATGATTTGTGAGACTATGATACATTCAGCGCAAACTATGCACCCATCTTGTGTCAAGATTATCATTATCTCCAAATGGACCGAAATGAGCTTCTGCTTGAGCTTCGTCACCTAGGGGTACCATTGGGCGCAAAACATACATGTATCTTGCATCGACACTAGCTCTGTCTCCAAATGGACTGACATGAGATTCCACATGACCCACGTCACCTAGGAGTTCCATCGGTAGCGTCCAAAATGATTTTCTGAGCCTATGGTACGTTTGGCATAAACCATGTGTCTATCTTGCGTCAATATTATCACTATCTCCAAACAGACCGAGACGAGCTTCCACTTGAGCCTCGCCACCTAGGAGTACCATCGGGTGCGTCCAAAATGATTTTTGAGCCTATGGTATGTTTGGTGCAAACCATGCACCTTTCTTACACCGACACTAACACTATTTCCAATTAGACCAAAACGAGATTCCACATGACCCACGTCCCCTATAAGTTCCTTCGGGTGCGTTCAAAATGATTTCTGAGCCTATGAAACGTTCGGCGCAAACTCTGCACCTATCTTGCGTCAAGATTAGCACTATCTTCAAATGGACCAAAATGAGCTTCCACTTGAGCCTCATCACCTAGGAGTACAATTGGGCGCGTTCAAAATGATTTATGAGCCTATGGTACGTTTGGTGCAAACCGTGCACCTATCTTGCACTAACACTAACACTGTCTCCAAACCGACCGAAACGAGATTCCGCATGAGCTTCGTCACCTTGGAGTAACATCGGGTGTGTCCAAAATGATTTCTTAGCCTATGGTATGTTTGGCGCAAACCGTGCACCTATCTTGCACCGACACTAACACTATCTCCAAATGGACCAAAATGAGATTCCACGTGACCCACGTCACTTAGATGTTCCATCGGGTGCGTGCAAAACCATTTATGAGCATATGTTATGTTCGGCGCAAACTCTGCACCTATCTTGCGTCCAGATTAGCACCCTCTCCAAATAGACCGAAATGAGCTTTCACTAGAGCCTCGTCACCTTGGAGTACCCCGGGTGCGTCCAAAGCAATTTGTGAGCCTATGGTACGTTTGGCGCAAAACATGCACCTATCTTGCACCGATACGAACACTATCTTCCAACAGACCCAAACAAGATTCGACATGACCCACGTCACCTAGGAGTTCCATCGGTTGCGTTCAAAATGATTTTTGAGCCTATGGTTTGTTCAGCGCAAACCGTGCACCTATCTTGCGTCAAGATTAGCCCTATCTCCAACTAGAATGAAATGAGCTTTCGCTTGAGCCTCATCACCTAGGAGCACCATCGGGTGCGGCCAAAACGATTTCTGAGCCTATGCTACATTTGGCACAAAACGTACATCTATCTTACACCGATATGAACACTGTCTCCAAACTAACCAAAATGAGATTCCACATGACCCATGTCACCTATGAGTTCCTTCGGGTGCATCCAAAACGATTTCTGAGCCTATGGAACGTTCGGCGCAAACACTGCACCTATCTTGCGTCAAGGTTAGCACTATCTCCAAATGGACCAGAATGAGCTTCCACTTGAGCCTCATCACCTAGGAGTACAATTGGGTACATTCAAAATGATTTATGAGCCTATGGTACGTTTGGCACAAAACATGTACCTATCTTGCACCGACACTAACACTGTCTCCAAACGAACCAAAACGAGATTCTGCTTCAGCTTCGTCACCTTGGAGTACCATCGGGTGCGTCCAAAACTATTTGTTAGCCTATGGTATGTTCGGCGCAAACCATGCACCTATCTTGCTCTAACACAAACACTGTCTCCAAATAGACCAAAACGAGATTCCACATGACCCACGTCACCTAGGAGTTCTATTGGGTGCATCCAAAATGATTTTCTTTGCTTATGGTACATTCGGCGCAAACCATGTGCCTATCTTGCATCAATATTATCACTATCTCCAAATGGACCAAGAAGAGCTTCCGCTTGAGCCTCGCCACCTAGGAGTACCATCGGGTGTGTTGAAAAAGTTTTCTATGCCTGTGGTACGTTTGGTGCAAACCGTGCACCTTTCTTGCACTAACACTAAAACTGTTTTGGTTCAGACCGAAATGAGATTCCACATGACCCACGTCACCTAGGAGTTCCATCGGGTGCGTCCAAAATGATTTTCGAGCCTGTGGTACGTTTGGCGCAAACCGTGCACCAATCTTGCGTCAAGATTAGCACTATCTCCAAATAGACCAAAACGAGCTTCCACTTGAGCCTCGCCACCTAGGAGTATCATCTGGTGCATCCAAAATGATTTCTGAGCCGTGGTATGTTTGGCATAAACCATGCACCTATCTTGCACCGACACTAACACCATCTCCAAACGGATCGAAATGAGATTCGACATGACCCACGTCACATAGGAGTTCCATCGAGCGCGTCCAAAATGATTTCTGAGCCTATGGTACGTTCAGCGCAAATCATGCACCTATCTGCGTCAAGATTAGCACTATCTCCAAACGGACCAAAATCAGCTTCCACTTCAGCCTCATCACCAAGGAGTACCATCGGGGGTGTCCAAAATGATTTCTGAGCCTATGGTACCTTTTGGCACAAACCATGCGTCTATCTTACACCGACACTAACACCGTCTCCAAACAGACTGAAACAAGATTCCACATGACCCCGTCACCTAGGAGTTCCATCGTTTGCGTCCAAAATGATTTTTGAGCCTATGGTACGTTCAGCGCAAACCGTGCACCTATCTTGAGTCATGATTAGCACTATCACCACACGGACTGAGAACGAGCTTCTAGTTGAGCCTCGTCACCTAGGACCACCATCGGTTGCATCCAAAATGATTTATGAGCCTATGGTATGTTTGGCGCAAACCGTGCACCTATCTTGCACCGACACTAACACCGTGTCCAAATGGTTCAAAACTAGATTCGACATGACCCACACAACTAGGAGTTCCATCAGGTGCATCCAAAATGATTTCTGAGCCTATGGTATGTTTGGCACAAACCGTGCACCTATCTACGTTAAGATTAGCACTATCTCCTAACGGACCGAAACGAGCTTCCACTTGAGCCTCGTCACGTAGGAGTACCATCGGGTGTGTCCAAACTGATATCTAAGCCTATGATACATTTAGCGCATACCATGCACCTATGTTGCACGAACACTAAAAACGTCCCCAAATAGACTAAAATGAGATTCCACATGACTGACCTCACCTAGAAGTTCCATCGGGTGCGTCCAAAATGATTTCCGAGCCTATAGTACGTTCGGCGCAAATCATGCACCTATCTTGCGTCAAGACTTGTACTATCTCTAAACAGACCGAAATGAGCTTGCACTTGAGCCTCATCACCTAGGAGTACCTTCGGTGCATCCAAAATAGTTTCTGAGCCTATGGTACGTTTGGCGCAAACTGTGCACCTGTCTTGCACCGACACTAACACCATCTCCAAACGGACCGAAACGTGATTCGACATGACTCGTGTCACCAAGGAGTTCCATCGGGTGTGTCCAAAACGATTTCCGAGCCTACGGTACATTCCAACAAATCATGCACCAATCTTGAGTCAAGATTAGCACTATCTCCAAACAAACCAAAACGAGCTTCCACTTGAGCCTCACCACCTAGGAGTACCATCTGGTGCATCCAAAACAATTTCTGAGCCGTGGCATGTTTGATGCAAACTATGCACCTATCTTGCACCAACACTAACACCGTCTCCAAATGGATTGAAACGAGATTCGACATGACCCACGTCATGTAGGAGTTCCATCGGGCGCGTCCAAAATTATTTCTAAGCCTGTGGTACATTCGGCGCAAACCATGCACCTATCTGCTTCAAGATTAGCATTATCTCCAAACGGACCAAAACGAGCTTCCACTTCAGCCTTGTCACCTAGGACCACTATCCGGGTGTGTCCAAAATGATTTCTAAGCCTATGGTACATTTGGCACAAACCATGCACCTATCTTGCACCGACACTAACACAATCTCCAAATGGACTGAAACAAGATTCCACATGAGCCATCACCTAGGAGTTCCATCGTTTGCGTCCAAAACAATTTCTGAGCCTATGGTATGTTCAGCGCAAACCGTACACCTATCTTGAGTCATGATTAGTACTATCTCCAAATAGACTGAGAACGAGCTTCCACTTGAGCCTCGTCACCTAGGAGTACCATCGGGTGCATCCAAAATGATTTCTGAGCCTATGGTATGTTTGGCGCAAACCTTGCACCTATCTTGCACCGACACTAACACCATATCTAAATGGATCAAAACGAGATTCGACATGACCCACTCACCTAGGAGTTCCATCGGGTGCATCCAAAACTATTCCTGAGCCTATGGTACGTTTGGCACAAACAGTGCACCTATCTACGTCAAGATTAGCACTATCTCCTAACAGACCGAAACGAGCTTCCACTTGAGCCTCGTCACGTAGGAGTACCATCGGTTGTGTCCAAAATGATTTCTGAGCCTATGATATATTTGGCGCATACCATGCACCTATGTTGCACTGACACTAACACCGTCTCCAAATGGACTGAAACGAGATTCCACATGACCCACGTCACCAAGAAGTTCCATCGGGTGCGTCAAAATGATTTCCGAGCCTATGGTACGTTTGGCTCAAATCATGCACCTATCTTGTGTTAAGACTAGCACTATCTCTAAACAAACCAAAATGAGCTTGCACTTGAGCGTCATCACCTAGGAGTGCCATCGGTGTATCCAAAACGGTTTCTGAGCCTATGGTACGTTTGGCGCAAACCATGCACCTATCTTGCCCTGACACTAACACCATCTCCAAATGGACTGAAACAAGATTCCACATGAGCCATCACCTAGGAGTTCTATCGTTTGCGTCCAAAACAATTTCTGTGCCTATGGTATGTTTAGCGCAAACCGTACACCTATCTTGAGTCATGATTAGCACTATCTCCAAATAGACTGAGAACAAGCTTCCACTTGAGCCTCGTCACCTAGGAGTACCATCTGGTGCATCCAAAATGATTTCTGAGCCTATGGTATGTTTGGCAATAACCGTGCACCTATCTTGCACTAACACTAACACCGTGTCTAAATGGATCGAAACGAGATTCGACATGACCCACTCACCTAGGAGTTCCATCGGGTGCATCCAAAACTATTCCTGAGCCTATGGTACGTTTGGCACAAATACTGCACCTATCTACGTCAAGATTAGCACTATCTCCTAACAGATCGAAACAAGCTTCCACTTGAGCCTCGTCACATAGGAGTACCATCGGTTATGTCCAAAACGATTTTTGAGCCTATGATATATTTGGCGCATACCATGCACCTATGTTGCACTGACACTAACACCATCTCCAAATGGACTAAAACGAGATACCACATGACCCACGTCACCAAGATGTTCCATCGGGTGCGTCAAAATGATTTCTGAGCCTATGGTACGTTCGGCTCAAATCATGCACCTATCTTGCATTAAGACTAGCACTATCTCTAAACAAACCGAAATGAGCTTGCACTTGCGCCTTGTCACCTAGGAGTGCCATCGGTGTATCCAAAATAGTTTCTGAGCCTAAGGTACGTCTGGCGCAAACCATGCACCTGTCTTGCACTGACACTAACACCATCTCCAAATAGACCGAAACGTGATTCGACATGACCCGTGTCACCTAGGAGTTCCATCGGGTGCGTCCAAAATGATTTACGAGCCTATGGTACGTTCCAACAAATCATGCACCAATTTTGAGTCAAGATTAGCACTATCTCCAAATGAACCAAAACGAGCTTCCACTTGAGCCTCGTCACCTAGGAGTTCCATCTGGTGCATCCAAAACAATTTCTAAGCCATGGTATGTTTGATGCAAACCGTGCACCTATATTGTACTGACAGTATCACCATCTCCAAACGGATCGAAACGAGATTCGACATGACCCACGTCACGTAGGAGTTCCATCGGGCGCGTCCAAAATGATTTCTGAGCCTGTGGTACGTTCGGCGCAAACCATGCACCTATCTGCTTCAAGATTAGCATTATCTCCAAACGGACCAAAACGAGCTTCCACTTCGGCCTCGTCACCTAGGAGTACTATCCAGGTGTGTCCAAAATGATTTCTGAGCCTATGGTACATTTGGCACAAACCATGCACCTATCTTGCACCGACACTAACACTATCTCCAAATGGACTGAAACGAGATTCCACATGAGCCATCACCTAGGAGTTCCATCGTTTACGTCCAAAACAATTTCCAAGCCTATGGTACGTTCAGCACAAACCGTGAACCTATCATGAGTCATGATTAGCACTATCTCCAAACAGACTAAGAACGAGCATCCACTTGAGCCTCATCACCAAGGAGTACCACCGGGTGCATCCAAAATGATTTCTGAGCCAATGGTATGTTAGGCGCAAACCGTGCACCTATCTTGCACCGACACTAACACCATGTCTAAATGGATTGAAACGAGATTCGACATGACCCACTCACCTAGGAGTTCTATCGGGTGCATCCAAAACTATTCCTGAGCCTATGGTACGTTCGGCACAAATCGTGCACCTATCTGCGTCAAGATTAGCACTATCTCCTAACGGACCGAAACGAGCTTCCACTTGAGCCTCGTCACATAGGAGTACCATCGGTTGTGTCCAAAACGATTTTTGAGCCTATGATACATTTGGCGCATACCATGCACCTATGTTGCACTGACACTAACACCGTCTCCAAATGGACTGAAATGAGATTCCACATGACCCACATCACCAAGAAGTTCCATCGGGTGCGTCCAAAATGATTTCCGAGCCTATGGTATGTTCGGCGCAAATCGTGCACCTATCTTGCGTTAAGCTAGCACTATATCTAAACAGACCGAAATGAGCTTGCACTAGAGCCTTGTCACTTAGGAGTACCATCAGTGTATCCAAAACTGCTTCTGAGCCTATGGTACGTTTGGCGCGAACCGTGCACCTGTCTTGAACCGACACTAACACCATCTCCAAACAGACTGAAACGTGATTCGACATGACCCGTGTCACCTAGGAGTTCCATCGGGTGCGTCCAAAACGATTTTCGAGCCTAAGGTACGTTCCAACAAATCATGCACCAATTTTGAGTCAAGATTAGCACTATCTCCAAACGAACCGAAATGAGCTTCCACTTGAGCCTCGTCACCTAGGAGTACCATCTGGTGCGTCCAAAACAATTTCTGAGCTGTGGTATGTTTGATGCAGACCGTGCACCTATCTTGCACTGACACTAACACCATCTCCAAACGGATCAAAATGAGATTTGACATGACCCATGTCACATAGCAGTTCCATCGGGCGCGTCCAAAATGATTTCTGACCCTGTGGTACGTTCGGCGCAAACTATGCACCTATTTGCTTCAAGATTAGCTTTATCTCCAAATGGACCGAAACGAGCTTCCACATAAGCCTTGTCACCTAGGAGTACCATCCGGGTGTGTCCAAAATGATTTATGAGCCTATGGTACGTTTGGCACAAACCATGCACCTATCTTGCACCGACACTAACACCATCTCCAAACGGACTGAAACGAGATTCCACATGAGCCATCACCTAGGAGTTCCATCGTTTGCGTCCAAAACAATTTCCGAGCCTATGGTACATTCAGCGCAAACCGTGCACCTATCTTGAGTCATGATTAGCACTATCTCCAAATAGACTGAGAACGAGCTTCCACTTGAGCCTCCTCACCTAGGAGTACCATTGGGTGCATCCAAAATGATTTATGAGCCTATGGTATGTTTGGCGCAAATCGTGCACCTATCTTGCACCGACAGTAACACCGTGTCCAAACGGATTGAAACAAGGTTCGACATGACCCACTCACCTAGGAGTTCCACCTGGTGCATCCGAAATGATTTTTGAGCCTATGGTACATTTGGCACAAACAGTGCACCTATCTACGTCAAGATTAGCACTATCTCCTATCAGACCGAAACAAGCTTCCACTTCAGCCTTGTCACGTAGAAGTACCATCGGGTGTGTCCAAAATGATTTCTAAGCCTATGATACATTTGGCGCATACCTTGCACCTATGTTGCACTGACACTAACACCGTCTCCAAACAGACTGAAACGCGATTCCACATGATCCACGTCACCTAGAAGTTCCATCAGGTGCGTCCAAAACGATTTTTTGAGCCTATGGTACATTCGACGTAAACCATGCACCTATCTTGCGTCAAGACTAGCACTATCTCTAAACAGACCGAAACGAGCTTCCACTTTAGCCTCATCACCTAGGAGTAGCATCTGGTGTGTCCAAAATGATATATGTTCCTATGGTACGTTTGGCACAAACCATGCACCTATCTTGCACCGACACTAACACCATCTCCAAATGGACAGAAACAAGATTCCACATGACCCCGTCAGCTAGGAGTTCCATTGTTTGCTTCTAAAATGATTTTCAAGCCTATGGTACGTTTGACGCAAACCATGAACCTATCTTGAGTCATGATTTGAACTATCTCCAAACGGGCTAAGAACGAGCTTCCACTTGAGTAGAATCGGGTGTCCAAACCATACACCTATCTTGCACCGACACTAACACCATCTCCAAACGGACCGAAATGTGATTCGACATGACCCGTGTCACCTAGGAGTTCCATCGGATGCGTCCAAAATGATTTCTGAGCCTATGGTACATTCCGTGGAAACCGTGCACCAATCTTGAGTCAAGATTAGCAATATCTCCAAACGGACCAAAACAAGCTTCCCCTTGAGCCTCGTCACCTGAGAGTACCATCGGTGCATCCAAAATGGTTTCTAAGCCTACGGTATATCTAGCGCAAACTGTGCGCCACTATCTCCTAACGGACCGAAACGAGCTTCCACTTGAGCCTCATCACATAGGAGTACCATCGGGTGTGTCCAAAATGAGTTCTAAGCCTATGATACATTTGGCGCAAACCATGCACCTATCTTGCACTGACACTAACACCATCTCCAAATGGACTGAAACGAGATTCCACATGAGCCGTCACCTAGGAGTTCCATCGTTTGCGTCCAAAACAATTTCCGAGCCTATGGTATGTTCAGCGCAAACCATGCACCAATCTTGGGTCAAGATTAGCACTATCTCCAAACGGACCGAAACGAGCTTCCACTTGAGCCTCATCACCTAAGAGTACCATCGGGTGCGTCCAAAACAATTTCTGAGCCATGGTATGTTTGGCGCAAACTATGCCCCTTTCTTGCACCGACACAAACACTATCTCCAAATGGATAAAAAAGAGATTCTACATGACCCACGTCACGTAGGAGTTCCATTGGGTGCGTCCAAAATGATTTCTAAGCCTATGGTATGTTTGGCGCAAACCATGCACCTATCTTGCACCGACACTAACACCATGTCCAAACAGATCGAAACGAGATCCGACATGACCCACTCACCTAGGAGTTCCATCAGGTGCGTCCAAAAGGATTACCGAGCCTATGGTACGTTCGGCGCAAATCACGCACCTATCTTGCGTCAAGACTCGCACTATCTCTAAACAGACCGAAATGAGCTTGCACTTGAGCCTCATCACCTAGGAGTACCATAGGTGCATCCAAAATGGTTTCTAAGCCTATGGTACATTTGGTGCAATCCATGCACCTGTCTTGCACTAACACCAACACCATCTCCAAATGGACCAAAACGTGATTCGACATGACCCGTGTCACCTAGGAGTTCCATTGAGTGCGTCTAAAATGATTTCCAAGCCTATGGTACGTTCCACGCAAATCGTGCACCAATCTTGAGTCAAGATTAGCACTATCTCCAAATGAACCGAAATGAGCTTCCACTTGAGCCTCGTCACCTAGGAGTACCATCTGGTGCGTCCAAAACAATTTCTGAGCCATGGTATGTTTGATGCAAACCATGCACCTATCTTGCACCGACACTAACACCGTCTCCAAACGGATTGAAATGAGATTCAACATGACCCACGTCACGTAGGAGTTCCATCGGGCACATCCAAAATGATTTCTAAGCCTATGGTACGTTCGGCGCAAACCATGCACCTATCTGCTTCAAGATTAGCATTATCTCCAAACGGACCGAAACGAGCTTCCACTTCAGCCTCGTCACCTAGGAGTACTATCCGGGTGTGTCCAAAATGATTTCTGAGCCTATGGTATGTTTGGCACAAACCATGCACCGACACTAACACCATCTCTAAATGGACTAAAATGAGATTCCACATGAGCCGTCACCTAGGAGTTCCATCGTTTGCGTCCAAAACATTTTCCGAGCCTATGGTACGTTCAGCGCAAACCGTGCACCTATCTTGAGTCAAGATTAGCAATATCTCCAAATAGACCGAAACGAGCTTCCACTTGAGCCAAATCACCTAGGAGTACCATCAGGTGCGTCCAAAACGATTTCTGAGCCATGGTATGTTCGGCGCAAACTGTGCCCCTTTCTTGCACCAACACTAACATTGTCTCCAAATGGATAAAAACGAGATTCTACGTGACCCACGTCACGTAGGAGTTCCATCGGGCGCGTCTAAAATGATTTCTGAGCCTATGGTATGTTTGGCGCAAACATGCACCTTTCTTGCACCGACACTAACACCGTGTCCAAACAGATCAAAATGAGATTCGACATGACCCACTCACCTAGGAGTTCCATCGGGTGCATCCAAAACTATTTCTGAGCCTATGGTACATTTGGCACAAACCGTGCACCTATCTGCGTCAAGATTAGCACTATCTCCTAACAGACCAAAATGAGCTTCCACCTGAACATTGTCACATAGGAGTACCATCGGGTGTGTCCAAAATAGTTTCTGAGCCTATGATACATTTGGCGCATACCATGCACCTATGGTGCGCTAACACTAACACCGTCTCCGAATGGACTGAAACAAGAGTCCACATGACCCACATCACTAGAAGTTCCATCGGGTGCATCCAAAATAATTTCTGAGCCTATGTATGTTCGACGCAAACCATGCACCTATCTGCGTCAAGACCGAAATGAGCTTTCACTTTAGCCTCGTCACCTAGGAGTACCATCGGGTGTGTCCAAAATGAATTATGAGCCTATGGTATGTTTGGCACAAACCATGCTCCTATCTTGCACCGACACTAACACCGTCTCCAAACGGACTGAAACAAGATTCCACAAGACCCCGTCAGCTAGGAGTTCCATCGGGTGCAACCAAAACGATTTTTGAGCCTATGGCACGTTCAACGCAAACTGTGCACCTATCTTGAGTCAAGATTAGCACTATCTCCAAACGGACCAAAACATGCTTCCACTTGAGCCTCGTCACCTAGGAGTAGAATCGGGTGTGTCCAAAACAATTTTCTGAGCCTATTGTACATTTGGCGCAAACTGTGCAATTATCTTGCATCGACACTAACACCATGTTGAAACGGGACACTAACACCAAGTCGAAACGGATCGAAACAAGATTCAACATGACCCACTCACCTAGGAGTTTCATCGGGTGCATCCAAAATGATTTCTAAGCCTATGGTATGTTTGGCACAAACCGTGCACCTATCTACGTCAAGTTAGCACTATCTCCTACCGGACTGAAACGAGCTTCCACTTCAGCCTCATCACGTAGGAGTACCATCGGGTGTGTCCAAAACAATTTCTGAGCCTTTAATACATTTGGCGCATACCATGCACCTATGTTGCACTGACACTAACACTATCTCCAAATGGACTGAAATGAGATTCCACATGATCCACGTCACCTAGAAGTTCCAATTGGTGCGTCCAAAACGATTTCCGAGCCTATGGTACGTTCGGCGCAAACCGTGCACCTATCTTGCGTCAAGACTAGCACTATCTGTAAATAGACCGAAACGAGTTTGCACTTGAGCCTCGTCACTTAGGAGTACCATTGGTGCTTCCAAATGGTTTCTGAGCCTATGGTACGTTTGGAGCAAACCGTGCACCTGTCTTGCACTGTAACACCCAAAAATTTTACTGTAAATTAGCAATTAGTTCTTAGCATTTATTAAATTTTCTAGGTATTTTTAACTTAGGCCAAATAATAAACATGGGCTAATAAAAGTAACTATAAGGTCTAGAAACATGTTTGTTGCATTCATGCCGAAGCATATTTTTTTTGGTTGAGTGTAGGGCTAGATGATTTGAAGTTGAATTCAAATTCTATTTGAATTTGGCTTAGAATTGAAAATAGATTTGGAAAAGAATTTGATTTTGAAAAAATTACCTTTCTTCATTTTCAGCCCAGCCCTAGATCTGGCCCGGCCCTCTTCTCCCTTTCCCTTCCCAATTTTGGCCTGCTGGTGGCCTAGCAGCCCTTCCCCTCTCTTTCTTTCTCCTTCCCGTTCTCTTCCATGGCTGGCCTGCTTCGCTTCAGCCCAATCACCGGCCCGCTCCGCGCGCCTCCCTTTTCTCCCCCGCGCGCATCGCACCGCACGGCCCAGCTCAGCCTACTCCGCTTGGCCTTCATCACCCGAAGCACCGTGCCCGTCCACTCTCCCTCTCACTGCACACTGGCCCCGCGTGTCAGTGCCTTTCCTTTCTTCTTCCCTAGCATTTCCTTTCTTTTCCCGATGCACTTTCCTTTCTCCACCACCGCCGATGGCGTGGCCATGCAAGGCAAGTGACCGCCGTCGCCCACATATGGTAGGCGGCCAATACCGTCCAATCTTCTTGCTCCCCTTCCTATTCCCTACGCTCCGCCTGGCCTATAAAGCTCCACGCCAACACCTTCCCTCTCCCATCCTCTGCTCGTAGTCAAATTCCGCCGCTGCCACAATTCTCCCTCACCCGCGCCTTAGAACTTGACGCCGATGACTTCCTAAGCTCTGTCATAATTCCCCGCATCCGTAGGTACCTTCAATTTGAGGTTTTGGTCACGATTTGATTGGTTCCATCCTCACCCACGCCCTCCCTCTCTCTCCAGATCGCCGCCGTCATCGACCTCGCTTTCGGAGCCCGTCCCGAACACCAAGCTTGCTTCCTATGAACTCGCGGTGAGCTCCCGATCCTTCTCGTGCCCTCCCTTCATCTTTTTGTGCACTGGAGCACTGTACTGGTGACCTCTAGTTGACGCCGGCCATGGCGCCATCGTAGAACCGGCTCACCGACGTGTTCCCGCCCACGTTTTGCTTCTCAGTGGATTTGCTAGGTTCTTTAGATCATCCTTGTGCTTTTGGTTTTGATTGGGGAGGTCCCGAGCGCCATACCAGCATATGCGGCTATGACTGCCTTATCGACAGCCATGGCATGCTCGCCGGTGTCCCTGTGCAGCGGCACAGGACTCACCGTGCCTCCTGTGCCATCAGATCGGCACTAGACGGTGGTCCACCATGGACCCGTAGACCCCAGCCACAGAGCCACGTCAGCCGGTCCACTGAGCCATGTGGTGCACCGATCCAACCCCAGAGCGCCACGTGTCATACAGTCAGCACTGCGGTCAACTTTCAGTCAAGCCGCGTATAGTTTTGCAGAAAAACCCTTCTGTTTTTGTAGATTCAACCCGCAGTCCAGTTTAATTCAAAGTAATTGCATATCAGTCATGTTTTTATTTGGTTAGGCCCCTGTATTTTCCAGAATTAATACCCACAGTCCTATAACCGTGAATATTCATATTTTTAATTGTTTTAATTCAAAAAAGGTTCAGTTTATTTACATAAATGCCATTACATCTTATTTCATGCATAACTTTCGCGTTTTAAGTCCGATTAGAGTGATTCTTTCGCTCACGTGTTCGTAGCAATACGTAGAATAGATTTATAAGCTTTTCGACTTATGTTTTTACTGTTTGGTGTACTATTCTAATAGAAGTTTATCTTGTATGCATGTAATGATTGGAATGATGCTTGATTGGTGATTGGAACACGATTAGAGGGTGAGCCATTTGAGGTGATTGAAGACCCACAATAGGATCAGCAGTACTTCTAGGACAACTTTGAGGAAGGCAAGTGTACCAAAGGCCCCTTGTTACCTATGAACTATTACCATTCATATTCATCCATGTGTCTAATATGAAATACCTTTAAGGACTTTACCTAGATGATTACTTGTACCACATATCCTTGATACCTGGGGTTTTTGGGTAGGCATTTTGGATAGATGATGCAGCTCTTAACATAAAAATAATTGTTAATCATGACTAAAGGCTATATGCAATGTGATAAAATGGAGCTTTTTAGCAACAGATAGGGGGCTAGAGTACAGGGTTGAGTACTCTAGTGCCTCTCCATAAGGACTTAATCCTGAAGCGGCAACCCAGGAGGTTCCATACAACCCCAAGTGTCATATGGCTCTAACTTTAACCTATTAACTAGATTGTACTAGCTCGTCTGTAGCTTCTAGTAAGGGTAAAAGTGTATCTTTCCTTTTTCTGCTAGGATGTGTGCACCATGCTATGATGCCCACGTGTGCCACTCCTTAATAGCTATGACTTGTTAGTGCGATTAGCTAAGGGTTTCATAGTGGAACCCTACCACACTTCCTAGGAAGAGGTGTAGTGGGCCTCACAAACCCCGACATTGGGAATCACGGCTCAGTGGGTAAAGATGTACAATTTCTGTAGAAATATTTAACCTGTTATAACAGCCATGCTCATGGATACGAGCGGTCTAGATCCTTCAAGATTAGTGGTTACTGTGGATGGTGGATGGTTGGGAATTGAGATAAACATGACTATACTTTAATATCACTTGGGAATTGGGACTGTTCATTAAAGTAGTGAATCAGGATGCTAAAATTTGATCAACTAAAATTGTGAACCGTAGTCAAACAGTGTCAAGCCTTTTGAGCCTCATAGATCCCTTTGATATACTTGCTAAGCATGGTGAGCTTACACTTGCTTTACATCCAATGAAAATCCTGGATGGGTAATAGATAATGGATATGAAGAGTTCCCGGAGGAAGTCTAGGACTACTAGGGAGACGTTCACCAGTTGGAGTCCCTGTGGCAGTTTGGGCTAGTTATTCTGCTGTGATTGTAATAATATTGCCATTGAGCAAACTTTGTATTAACTTTATGATGAGATATGCGATGTAATAAGTACTTTACTTTGATACCATTGTAATTTGTGATATATGTGTGTGTTTGGATGTCCTGGGCGCACATATATGAGTACTGGGTTTTGCTATGCAAAATTGGGTGCGACATGCACTGACACTAACACCATCTCCAAATGGAACAAAACGTGATTCGACATGACCTGCGTCACCTAGGAGTTCCATCGGGTGCGTCCACAATGATTTTCGAGCCTATGGTACGTTTTGTAGAAACCGTGCACCTATCTTGAGTCAAGATTAGCACTATCTCCAAATGGACCAAAATAGGCTTCCACCTGAGCCTCGTCTCGTAGCAGTACCACCGGGTGCATCCAAAATGATTTCTAAGCCTATGGTACGTTTGGCACAAACCATGCACCTATCTTAAACCAACACTAACACCATCTCCAAACGGATTGAAACAAGATTCGATAATACCCACGTCACGTAGGAGTTCCATCGGGCGTGTCTAAAATGATTTCTGAGCCTATGGTATGTTCAGCGCAAACCATGCACCAATTTGCGTCAAGATTAGCACTATCTCCAAACGGACCAAAATAAGCTTCCACTTCAGCCTCGTCACCTAGGAGTACCATCGGGTGTGTCCAAAATGATTTCTGAGCCTATGGTACGTTTGGCACAAACCATGCACCTATCTTGATACGGTTTCGACATGACCCATGTCACCTAGGAGTTCCATCGGGTGCGTCCAAAATGATTTTCGAGCCTATGGTATGTTCCGCGCAAACCGTGCACCTGTCTTGAGTCAAGATTAGCACTATCTCCAAACGGACTGAAACGAGCTTCCACTTGAACCCGTCTCCTAGGAGTACCATCGGGTGCGTCCAAAACAATTTCTGAGCCGTGGTATGTTTGGCGCAAACCGTGCACCTATCTTGCACCCACACTAACACCGTCTCCAAACGGATCGAAACGAGATTCGACATGACCCACGTCACGTAGTTCCATCGGGCGCATCAAAAATGATTTCTAATCCTATTGTACGTTGAACACAAACCATGCACCTATCTGCGTCAAGATTAGCACTGTCTCCAAACGGACCTAAATGAGCTTCCACTTCAGCCTCGTCACCTATGAGTACCATCGGGTGTGTCCAAAATGATTTGTGAGCCTACGGTACATTTGGCACAAACCATGCACCTATCTTGCACCGACACTAACACTGTCTCCAAACGAACTGAAACAAGATTCCACATGATTCACGTCACCTAGAAGTTCCATCGGGTGCATCCAAAATGATTTCTGACCCATGGTACGTTCGGCGCAAACCGTGCACCTATCTTGCATCAAGACTAGCACTATCTCTAAACAAACCAAAACAAGCTTGCACTTGAGCCTCGTCACCTAGGAGTACCATCGGTGCTTCCAAATGGTTTATGAGCCTATGGTACATTTGGGCGCAAACCGTGCACCTGTCTTGCACTGACACTAACACCATCTCCAAATAGAATGAAATGTGATTTGACATGACCCGCGTCACCTAGGAGTTCCATCGGGTGCGTCCAAAATGATTTTCGAGCCTATGGTACGTTTCGCGCAAACCGTGCACCTGTCTTGAGTCAAGATTAGCACTATCTCCAAACAGACCAAAACGAGCTTCCACCTGAGCCTCGTCTAGTAGGAGTACCATCGGGTGTATCCAAAATGATTTATGAGCCATGGTATATTTGGCACAAACTGTGCACCTATCCTGCAACGACATTAACACCATCTGCAAATGGATCGAAATGAGACACATCACATAGGAGTTCCATCGGGCGTGTCCAAAAGGATTTTCTCAGCCTATGGTACGTTCCGCGCAAACCGTGCACTTATCTGCGTCATGATTAGCACTATCTCCAAACGGACTAAAATGAGCTTCCACTATGGCCTCGTCTCCTAGGACTACCATCGGGTGTGTCCAAAATGATTTCTGAGCCTATGGTACGTTTGGCATAAACCATGCACCTATCTTGCATCGACACTAACACCGTCTCCAAACGGATCAAAACAAGATTTGACATTACCCACGTCACGTAGGAGTTCCATCGGGCGCATCTAAAATGATTTCTGATCCTATGTGCCCAAAATGATTTCAGAGCCTATGGTACGTTTGGCACAAACCATGCACCTATCTTGCATCGACACTAACACCATCTCCAAATGGATCGAAATGAGATGCGACATGACCCACGTCACGTAGGAGTTCCATCGGATACGCCCAAAATGATTTCAGAGCCTATGGTACGTTCGGCGCAAACCATGCACCTATCTGCGTCAAGATTAGCACTATCTCCAAACAGACCGAAATGAGCTTCCACTTCAGCCTCATCACCAAGGAGTACCATCGGGTGTGTCCAAAACAATTTTATGAGCCTATGGTATGTTTGGCACAAACCATGCACCTACGTTGCACTGACACTAACACCGTCTCCAAACGAATAGAAACGAGGTTCCACATGATCCACGTCACCTAAAAGTTCCATTAGGTGCGTCCAAAACGATTTCTGAGCCTATGGTACGTTCCACGCAAACCGTGCACCTATCTTGAGTCATGATTAGCACTATCTCCAAACGGACTGAGAACAAGCTTCCACTTGAGCCTCGTCACCTAGGAGTACCATTGGGTGCATCCAAAACGGTTTCTGAGCCTATGGTATGTTTGGCGCAAACCGTGCACCTGTCTTGCACCAAATCTAACACCATCTCCAAATCGACCGAAACATGATTCGACAAGACCCGTGTCACCTAGGAGTTCCATTGGGTGCGTCCAAAATGATTTTCAAGCCTATGGTACGTTCTATGCAAACCGTGCACCTATCTTGAGTCAAGATTAGCACTATTTCCAAACGGACCGAAACGAGCATCCACTTGAGCCTCGTCATCTAGGAGTACCATCGGGTGCATCCAAAACGATTTCTAAGCCTATGGTATGTTTGACACAAACCATGCACCTATCTACGTAAAGATTAGCACTATCTTCTAATAGACCAAAATGAGCTTCCACTTGAGCCTCGTCGCGTAGGAGTACCATCTGGTGTGTCCAAAATGATTTCTGAGCCTATGATACATTTGGCGCGTGCCATTCACCTAAGTTGCACTGACACAAACACCATCTCCAAATAGACTGAAACAAGATTCCACATGACCCACGTCACCTAGAAATTCCATCGGGTGCGTCCAAAATGATTTTCGAGCCTATGGTACATTCGGTGCAAACCGTGCACCTACCTTGCGTTAAGACTAGCACTATCTCTAAACAGACCGAAACAAGCTTGCAATTGAGCTTCGTCACCTAGGAGTACCATTGGTGCATCCAAAATGGTGTCTGATCCTATGGTACGTTTGGTGCAAACCGTGCACCTGTCTTGCACCAACACTAACACCATCTCCAAATAGACCGAAACATGATTTGACATGACCCGTGTCACCTAGCAGTTCCATCGGGTGTGTCCAAAATGATTTCTGAGCCTATGGTACATTCTGCGCAAACCGTGCACCTATCTTTAGTCAAGATTAGAGCTATCTCCAAACGGACAGAGAATGTGCTTCCACTTGAGCCTCGTCACCTAGGAGTACCATCGAGTGTGTCCAAAACGATTTCTGAGCCTATGGTATGTTTGGCGCAAACCATGCACCTATCATGCACCAACACTAACATCATCTCCAAACGGATCGTAACGAGATTCGGCATGACCCACATCAAGTAGGAGTTCCTTCAGACGTGTCCAAAATGAATTCTGAGCCTATGGTACGTTCGGCGCAAACCATGCGCCAATCTACGTCAAGATTAGCACTATCTCCAAATGGACCAAAATGAGCTTCCACTTCAGCCTCGTCACCTTGGAGTACCATCGGGTGTGTCCAAAATGATTTCTGAGCCTATGGTACGTTTGGCACAAACCATGCACCTATGGTATGTTCAGCGCAAACCGTGCACCTATATTGAGTCATGATTAGCACTATCTCAAAACGGACTGAGAATGAACTTCCACTTGAGCCTCGTCACCTAGGTGCCTATGGTATGTTTGGCACAAACCGTGCACCAATCTAGAACCGACACTAAGACCATGTCCAAATAGATCAAAACAAGATTCGACATGACCCACTCACCTAGGAGTTCCATCGGGTGCATCCAAAACAATTTCTGAGTCTATGGTACGTTTGGCACAAACCGTGCACCAATCTGCATCAAGATTAGCACTATCTCCTAACGGACCGAAACGAGCTTCCACTTCAGCCTCATCACGTAGGAGTACTATCGGGTATGTCCAAAACAATTTCTGAGCCTATGATACATTTGGCGCATACCATGCACCAATGTTGCACTGACACTAACACCGTCTCCAAATGGACTGAAATGAGGTTCCACGTGATCCACGTCACCTAAAAGTTCCATCGGGTGCGTCCAAAACAATTTCCGAGCCTCTGGTACGTTTGGTGCAAACCGTGCACCTATCTTGCATCAAGACTAGCACTATCTCCAAACATACTAAAACGAGCTTGCACTTGAGCCTCCTCACCTAGGAGTACCATCGGTGCATCCAAAACGGTTTCTGAGCCTATGGTACGTTTGGCGCATACCATGCACCTGTCTTGCACCGACACTAACGCCATCTCCAAACGGACCGAAACATGATTCGACATGACCCGTGTCACCTAGGAGTTCCATTGGATGCGTCCAAAATGATTTCCAAGCCTATGGTACGTTCGGCGCAAACCTAGCCTATCTTGCATCAAGACAAGCACTATCTCTCAATAGACCAAAATGAGCTTGCACTTAAGCCTCGTCATCTAAGAGTACCATCGGTGCATCCAAAACAGTTTCTGAGCCTATGGTATGTTTGGTGCAAACCATGCACCTATCGTGCACCAAATCTAACAGCATCGCCAAATGGACCAAAACATGATTCGACATGACCCATGTCACCTAGGAGTTCCATTGGGTGTGTCCAAAATTATTTTTGAGCCTATGGTACGTTCCGCGCAAACCGTGCACCTATCTTGAGTCATGATTACCACTATCTCCAAACGGACTGAGAACGAGCTTCTAGTTCAGCCTCGTCACCTAGGAGTACCATTGGGTGCATCCAAAATGGTTTCTGAGCCTATGGTACGTTTGGCGCAAACTGTGCACCTGTCTTGCACCAAATCTAACACCATCTCCAAATGGACCGAAACGTGATTCGACAAGACCCGTGTCACCTAGGAGTTCCATTGGGTGTGTCCAAAATGATTTTCAAACCTATGGTACGTTCTGTGCAAACCATGCACCTATCTTGAGTCAAGATTAGCACTATTTCCGAATGGACCGAAATGAGCATCCACTTGAGCCTCGTCACCTAGGAGTACCATCGGGTGCATCCAAAATGAGTTCTGAGGCTATGGTACGTTTGTCACAAATCATGCACCTATCTGCATAAAGATTAGCACTATCTTCTAACGGACCAAAACGAGCTTCAACTTAAGCCTCGTCACGTAGGAGTACCATCGGGTGTGTCCAAAATGATTTTTGAGCCTACGGTACATTTGGCACAAACCATGCACCTATCTTGCACCGACACTAACACTGTCTCCAAACGAACTGAAACAAGATTCCACATGATTCACGTCACCTAGAAGTTCCATCGGGTGCATCCAAAATGATTTCTGACCCATGGTACGTTCGGCGCAAACCGTGCACCTATCTTGCATCAAGACTAGCACTATCTCTAAACAAACCAAAACAAGCTTGCACTTGAGCCTCGTCACCTAGGAGTACCATCGGTGCTTCCAAATGGTTTATGAGCCTATGGTACATTTGGGCGCAAACCGTGCACCTGTCTTGCACTGACACTAACACCATCTCCAAACAGAATGAAATGTGATTTGACATGACCCGCGTCACCTAGGAGTTCCATCGGGTGCGTTCAAAATGATTTTCGAGCCTATGGTACGTTTCGCGCAAACCGTGCACCTGTCTTGAGTCAAGATTAGCACTATCTCCAAACAGACCAAAACGAGCATCCACTTGAGCCTCGTCATCTAGGAGTACCATCGGGTGCATCCAAAACGATTTCTAAGCCTATGGTATGTTTGACACAAACCATGCACCTATCTACGTAAAGATTAGCACTATCTTCTAATAGACCAAAATGAGCTTCCACTTGAGCCTCGTCGCGTAGGAGTACCATCTGGTGTGTCCAAAATGATTTCTGAGCCTATGATACATTTGGCGCGTGCCATTCACCTAAGTTGCACTGACACAAACACCATCTCCAAATAGACTGAAACAAGATTCCACATGACCCACGTCACCTAGAAATTCCATCGGGTGCGTCCAAAATGATTTTCGAGCCTATGGTACATTCGGTGCAAACCGTGCACCTACCTTGCGTTAAGACTAGCACTATCTCTAAACAGACCGAAACAAGCTTGCAATTGAGCTTCGTCACCTAGGAGTACCATTGGTGCATCCAAAATGGTGTCTGATCCTATGGTACGTTTGGTGCAAACCGTGCACCTGTCTTGCACCAACACTAACACCATCTCCAAATAGACCGAAACATGATTTGACATGACCCGTGTCACCTAGCAGTTCCATCGGGTGTGTCCAAAATGATTTCTGAGCCTATGGTACATTCTGCGCAAACCGTGCACCTATCTTTAGTCAAGATTAGAGCTATCTCCAAACGGACAGAGAATGTGCTTCCACTTGAGCCTCGTCACCTAGGAGTACCATCGAGTGTGTCCAAAACGATTTCTGAGCCTATGGTATGTTTGGCGCAAACCATGCACCTATCATGCACCAACACTAACATCATCTCCAAACGGATCGTAACGAGATTCGGCATGACCCACATCAAGTAGGAGTTCCTTCAGACGTGTCCAAAATGAATTCTGAGCCTATGGTACGTTCGGCGCAAACCATGCGCCAATCTACGTCAAGATTAGCACTATCTCCAAATGGACCAAAATGAGCTTCCACTTCAGCCTCGTCACCTTGGAGTACCATCGGGTGTGTCCAAAATGATTTCTGAGCCTATGGTACGTTTGGCACAAACCATGCACCTATGGTATGTTCAGCGCAAACCGTGCACCTATATTGAGTCATGATTAGCACTATCTCAAAACGGACTGAGAATGAACTTCCACTTGAGCCTCGTCACCTAGGTGCCTATGGTATGTTTGGCACAAACCGTGCACCAATCTAGAACCGACACTAAGACCATGTCCAAATAGATCAAAACAAGATTCGACATGACCCACTCACCTAGGAGTTCCATCGGGTGCATCCAAAACAATTTCTGAGTCTATGGTACGTTTGGCACAAACCGTGCACCAATCTGCATCAAGATTAGCACTATCTCCTAACGGACCGAAACGAGCTTCCACTTCAGCCTCATCACGTAGGAGTACTATCGGGTATGTCCAAAACAATTTCTGAGCCTATGATACATTTGGCGCATACCATGCACCAATGTTGCACTAACACTAACACCGTCTCCAAATGGACTGAAATGAGGTTCCACGTGATCCACGTCACCTAAAAGTTCCATCGGGTGCGTCCAAAACAATTTCCGAGCCTCTGGTACGTTTGGTGCAAACCGTGCACCTATCTTGCATCAAGACTAGCACTATCTCCAAACATACTAAAACGAGCTTGCACTTGAGCCTCCTCACCTAGGAGTACCATCGGTGCATCCAAAACGGTTTCTGAGCCTATGGTACGTTTGGCGCATACCATGCACCTGTCTTGCACCGACACTAACGCCATCTCCAAACGGACCGAAACATGATTCGACATGACCCGTGTCACCTAGGAGTTCCATTGGATGCGTCCAAAATGATTTCCAAGCCTATGGTACGTTCGGCGCAAACCTAGCCTATCTTGCATCAAGACAAGCACTATCTCTCAATAGACCAAAATGAGCTTGCACTTAAGCCTCGTCATCTAAGAGTACCATCGGTGCATCCAAAACAGTTTCTGAGCCTATGGTATGTTTGGTGCAAACCATGCACCTATCGTGCACCAAATCTAACAGCATCGCCAAATGGACCAAAACATGATTCGACATGACCCATGTCACCTAGGAGTTCCATTGGGTGTGTCCAAAATTATTTTTGAGCCTATGGTACGTTCCGCGCAAACCGTGCACCTATCTTGAGTCATGATTACCACTATCTCCAAACGGACTGAGAACGAGCTTCTAGTTCAGCCTCGTCACCTAGGAGTACCATTGGGTGCATCCAAAATGGTTTCTGAGCCTATGGTACGTTTGGCGCAAACTGTGCACCTGTCTTGCACCAAATCTAACACCATCTCCAAATGGACCGAAACGTGATTCGACAAGACCCGTGTCACCTAGGAGTTCCATTGGGTGTGTCCAAAATGATTTTCAAACCTATGGTACGTTCTGTGCAAACCATGCACCTATCTTGAGTCAAGATTAGCACTATTTCCGAATGGACCGAAATGAGCATCCACTTGAGCCTCGTCACCTAGGAGTACCATCGGGTGCATCCAAAATGAGTTCTGAGGCTATGGTACGTTTGTCACAAATCATGCACCTATCTGCATAAAGATTAGCACTATCTTCTAACGGACCAAAACGAGCTTCAACTTAAGCCTCGTCACGTAGGAGTACCATCGGGTGTGTCCAAAATGATTTATGAGCCTATGATACATTTGGCGCATACCATTCACCTATGTTGCATTGACACTAACACCTTCTCCAAAGGGACTGAAATGAGATTCCACATGACCCACGTCACCTAGAAGTTCCATCGGGTGCGTCCAAAATGATTTCTGAGCCTATGGTATGTTCGGCGCAAACCGTGCACCTATCTTGCGTTAAGACTAGCACTATCTCTAAACAGACCGAAACAAGCTTGCACTTGAGCTTCATCACCTAGGAGTACCATCGGTTCATCCAAAATGGTTTCTGATCCTATGGTACGTTTGGCGCAAACCGTGCACCTGTCTTGCACCGACACTAACACCATGTCCAAATAGACCGAAACATGATTTGACATGACCCGTGTCACCTAGCAGTTCCATCGGGTGTGTCCAAAATGATTTCTAAGCCTATGGTACATTCTGCGCAAACCGTGCACCTATCTTGAGTCAAGATTAGCGCTATCTCCAAACGGACTGAGAATGAGCTTCCACTTGAGCCTCGTCACCTAGGAGTACCATCGGGTGCGTCCAAAACGATTTATGAGCCTATGGTATGTTTGGCGCAAACCGTGCACCTATCATGCACCGACACTAACGTCGTCTCCAAACAGATCGTAACGTGATTCGGCATGACCCACGTCAAGTAGGAGTTCCTTAGGACGTGTCCAAAATTATTTCTGAGCCTATGGTACATTCGGTGCAAACCATGCGCCTATCTGCGTCAAGATTAGCACTATCTCCAAATGGACCAAAATGAGCTTCCACTTCAGCCTCGTCACCTTGGAGTACCATCGGGTGTGTTCAAAATGATTTCTGAGCCTATGGTATGTTTGGCACAAACCATGCACCTATGGTACGTTCAGCGTAAACCATGCACCAATATTGAGTCATGATTAGCACTATCTCAAAATGGACTGAGAATGAGCTTCCTCTTGAGCCACGTCACCTAGGTGCCTATGGTATGTTTGGCACAAACCGTGCACTAATCTAGAACTGACACTAACACCGTGCCCAAATGGATCGAAACGAGATTCGACATGACCCACTCACCTAGGAGTACCATCGGGTGCATCCAAAACGATTTCTGAGCCCATGGTACAATTGGCACAAACCATGCACCTATCTGCGTCAAGATTAGCACTATCTCCTAACAGACCGAAACGAGCTTCCACTTGAGCCTTGTCACGTAGGAGTACCATCGTGTGTGTTCAAAATGATTTCTAAGCCTATGATACTTTTGGTGCATACCAAGCACCTATGTTGCACTGACACTAACACCATCCCAAAACGGACTGAAACGAGATTCCACATGACCCACGTCACCTAGAAGTTTCATCAGGTGCATCCAAAATGATTTCTAAGCCTATGGTACGTTCGGCGCAAACCGTGCACCAATATTACGTCAAGACTAGCACTATCTCTAAATAGACCAAAACGAGCTTGCACTTGAGGCTCGTCACCTAGGATTACCATCGATGCATCCAAAACGGTTTTTGAGCCTATGGTATGTTTCACGCAAACTATGCACCTGTCTTGCACCAACACTAACACCATCTCCAAACGGACAGAAACGTGATTAGACATGACCCGTGTCACCTAGGAGTTCCATCGGGTGCGTCCAAAATGATTTTTGAGCCTATGGTACGTTCTGCGCAAACCATGCACCTATCTTGAGTCAAGATTAGCACTATCACCAAATGGACCGAAACGAGCTTCCACTTGAGCCTCGTCTCCTAGGAGTACCATCGGGTGCGTGCAAAACAATTTTCTGAGCCATGGTATGTTTGGCGTAAACCGTGCACCTATCTTGCACCGACACTAACACCATCTCCAAACAGATCAAAACGAGATTCGACATGACCAACATCACGTAGGAGTTCCATCGGGTGCCTCCGAAACGATTTCTAAGCCTATTGTACGTTCGGCACAAACCATGCACCTATCTGCGTCAAGATTAGCACTATCTCCAAATGGACCTAAATGAGCTTCCACTTCAGCCTCGACACCTATGAGTACCATCGGGTGTGTCCAAAATGATTTCTGAGCCTACGGTACGTTTGGTACAAACCATGCACCTATTTTGCACCGACACTAACACTGTCTCCAAATGGACTGAAACGACATTCCACATGACCCCATCACCTAGGAGTTCCATCATTTGCATCCAAAATGATTTCTTAGCCTATGGTACGTTCGGCATAAACCGTGCACCTATCTTGAGTCATGATTAGCACAATCTCCAAACGGACTGAGAACTAGCTTCCACTTGAGCCTCGTCACCTAGGAGTACCATCGGGTGCATCCAAAATGATTTATAAGCCTATGGTATGTTTGGCGCAAACCATGCACCAATCTAGCACTGACACTAACACCGTGTCCAAACGGATTGAAATGAGATTCAACCTGACCCACTCACCTAGGAGTTTCATCGGGTGCATCCAAAATGATTTCGGAGCCTATGGTACAATTGGCACAAACCGTGCATGTATCTGCGTCAAGATTAGCACTATCTCCTAACAGACCGAAATGAGCTTCCACTTGAGCTTTGTCACGTAGGAGTACCATTGGGTGTGTTCAAAACGATTTCTGAGCCTATGATACATTTGGCACATACCATGCACCTATGTTGCACTAACACTAACACCGTCCCCAAACGGACTGAAACGAGATTCCACATGACCCACGTCACCTAGAAGTTTCATCGGGTGCGTCCAAAATGATGTTCGAGCCTATGGTACGTTTAGCGCAAACCATGCACCAATCTTGCATCAAGACTAGCACTATCTCTAAATAGACCGAAACGAGCTTGCGCTTGAGCCTCATCACATAGGAGTACCATCGGTGCATCCAAAATGGTTTCTGAGCCTATGGTACGTTTGGTGCAAGAATTGCACCTGTCTTGCATCAACACCAACACCATCTTCAAACAGACCAAAACATGATTCGACATGACCTGTGTCCTCTAGGAGTTCCATCAGGTGTGTCCAAAATGATTTCTGAGCCTATGGTACGTTCCGCGCAAACCGTGCACCTATCTTGAGTCAAGATTAGCACTATCTCCAAACGGACCAAAACGAGCTTCCACTTGAGCCTTGTCACATAGGAGTACCATCTGATGCGTCCGAAATGGTTTTTGAGCCTATGGAATGTTTGGCGCAAACCGTGCACCTGTCTTGCACTAAATGTAACACCATCTCCAAATGGACCAAAACGTGATTCGACATGACCCGTGTCACCTAGGAGTTCCATCGGGTGTGTCCAAAATGATTTTCGAGCCTATGGTACGTTCCACGCAAACCATGCACCTATCTTGAGTGAAGATTAGCACTATCTCCAAATGGACTGAAATAAGCTTCCACTAGAGCCGCGACTCCTAGGAGTACCATCGGGTGCGTCCAAAATGATTTTAGAGCCATGATATGTTTGGCGCAAACTGTGCACCTATCTTGCACCGACACTAACACCATCTCCAAACGGATCAAAACGAGATTCGGCATGACCCAAGTCACGTAGGAGTTCCATCGGACGCGTCCAAAACGATTTCTAAGCCTATGGTATGTTCGGCGCAAACCATGCCCCTATCTACGTCAAGATTAGCACTATCTCTAAATGGACCAAAATGAGCTTCCACTTCAGCCTTGTCACCTTGGAGTACCATCAGGTGTGTCCAAAATGATTTCTGAGCCTATGGTATGTTTGGCACAAACCATGCACCTGTCTTGCGCCGACACTAACACCATCTCCAAATGGACTGAAACAAGATTCCACATGACCCCATCACCAAGGAGTTCCATCGTTTGCGTCCAAAAATAATTTCCGAGCCTATGGTACATTGAGCTCAAACTGAGCACCTATCTTGAGTCATGATTAGCACTATCTCAAAATAGACTGAGAACGAGCTTCCACTTGAGCATCGTCACGTAGGAGTACCATCGGGTGTGTCTAAAATGATTTCTGAGCCTATGATACATTTGGCGCATACCATGCACCTTTCTTGCACCGAATCTAACACCATCTCCAAATGGACCGAAACGTGATTCGACATGACCCGTGTCACCTAGGAGTTCCATCAGGTGCGTCCAAAATGATTTTTCAGCCTATGGTACGTTCCGCGCAAACCGTGCACCTATCTTGAGTCAAGATTAGCACTATCTCCAGACGGACCAAAACGTGCTTCCACTTGAGCCTCGTCTCCTAGAAGTACTTTCGGGTGCGTCCAAAATGATTTCTAAGACATGGTATGTTTGGTGCAAACCTTGCACCGACACTAACACTGTCTCCAAACGGATCGAAACGAGATTCGATATGACCCACGTCATGTAGGAGTTCCATCGGGCGCATCCAAAATGATTTCTAATCCTATTGTACGTTCAGCACAAACCATGCACCTATCTGCGTCAAGATTAGCACTATCTCCAAATGGACCTAAATGACCTTCCACTTCAGCCTCGACACCTATGAGTACCATCGGGTGTGTCCAAAATGATTTCTGAGCCTACGGTACGTCTGGCACAAACCATGCACCTATCTTGCACCGACACTAACACTGTCTCCAAATGAACTAAAATGACATTCCACATGACCCCATCACCTAGGAGTTCCATCATTTGCGTCCAAAATGATTTCTGAGCCTATGGTATGTTCGGCGCAAACCGTGCACCTATCTTGAGTCATGATTAGCACTATCTCCAAATGGACTGAGAACTAGCTTCCACTTGAGCCTCGTCACCTAGGAGTACCATCGAGTGCATCCAAAATGATTTCTAAGCCTATGGTACGTTTGGCGCGAACCATGCACCAATCTGGCACCGACACTAACACCGTGTCCAAAACAGATTGAAATGAGATTCGACATGACTCACTCACCTAGGAGTTCCATCGGGTGCATCCAAAATGATTTCTGAGCCTCTGGTATAATTGGCACAAACCGTGCACGTATCTACGTCAAGATTAGCACTATCTCCTAACAGACCGAAATGAGCTTCGACTTGAGCTTCATCACGTAGGAGTACCATCGGGTGTGTTCAAATCGATTTCTGAGTCTACGATACATTTGGCGCATACCATGCACCTTGTTGCACTAACACTAACACCGTCCCCAAACGGACTGAAACGAGATTCCACATGACCCACGTCACCTAGAAGTTCCATCGAGTGCGTCCAAAATGATGTCCGAGCCTATGGTACGTTCCGCGCAAACCGTGCACCAATCTTGCGTCAAGACTAGCACTATCTCTAAACAGACCAAAACGAGCTTGCGCTTGAGCCTCTTCACCTAGGAGTACCATCGGTGCATCCAAAACGGTTTCTGAGCCTATGGTACATTTGGTGCAAGCAGTGCACCTGTCTTGCACCGACACAAACACCATCTTCAAACATACCGAAACGTGATTCGACATGACCCGTGTCATCTAGGAGTTCCATCAGGTGTGTCCAAAATGATTTCTGAGCCTATGGTACGTTCCGCGCAAACTGAGCACCTATCTTGAGTCAAGATTAGCACTATCTCCAAACGTACCGATACGAGCTTCCACTTGAGCCTCATCACCTAGGAGTACCATCTGGGGCGTCCAAAATGGTTTTTGAGCCTATGGAATGTTTGGCGCAAACCGTGCAGCTGCCTTGCACTGAATCTAACACCATCTCCAAATGGACCAAAACGTGATTCGACATGACCTGTGTCACCTAGGAGTTCCATCGGGTGTGCCCAAAATGATTTTTGAGCCTATGGTACGTTCCACGCAAACCATGCACCTATCTTGAGTCAAGATTAGCACTATCTCCAAACGGACCGAAACAAGATTCCACTAGAGCCGTGACTCCTAGGAGTACCATCGGGTGCGTCCAAAATGATTTTAGAACCATGGTATGTTTGGCGCAAACCATGCACCTATCTTGCACCGACACTAACACCATCTCCAAACGGATCAAAACAAGATTCGGCATGACCCACGTCACGTAGGAGTTCCATCGGACGCGTCCAAAATGATTTCTGAGCCTATGGTACGTTCGGCGCAAACCATGCCCCTATATGGGTCAAGATTAGCACTATCTCTAAATGGACCAAAATGAGCTTCCACTTCAGCCTCATCACCTTGGAGTTCCATCAGGTGTGTCCAAAATGATTTCTGAGCCTATGGTACATTTGGCACAAACCATGCACCTGTCTTGCGCCGACACTAACACCATCTCCAAACAGACTGAAACAAGATTACACATGACCCCGTCACCTAGGAGTTCCATCGTTTGCATCCAAAAATAATTTCCGAGCCTATGGTACATTGAGCTCAAACTGAGCACCTATCTTGAGTAATGATTACCACTATCTCAAAATAGACTGAGAATGAGCTTCCACTTGAGCCTCGTCACCTAGGTGCCTATGGTATGTTTGGCGCAAACCATGCACCAATCTTGCACCGACGCTAACACTGTGTCCAAAAGGATCGAAACAAGATTTGACATGACCCACTCACCTAGGAGTTCCATCAGATGCATCCAAAACGATTTCTGAGCCTATGGTACAATTGGCACAAACCATGCACCTATCTGCGTCAAGATTAGCACTATCTCCTAACAGACCGAAACAAGCTTCCACTTGACCCTTGTCACGTAGGAGTACCATCAGGTGTGTCCAAAACGATGTCTGAGCCTATGATACATTTGGCGCATACCATGCACCTTTCTTGCACCGAATCTAACACCATCTCCAAATGGACTGAAACATGATTCGACATGACCCGTGTCACCTAGGAGTTCCATCAGGTGCGTCCAAAATGATTTTTGAGCCTATGGTACGTTCCGCACAAACCGTGCAACTATCTTGAGTCAAGATTAGCACTATCTCTAGACGAACCAAAATGAGCTACCGCTTGAGCCTCGTCTCCTAGAAGTACCATCGGGTGCGTCCAAAATGATTTCTGAGCCATGGTATGTTTGGCGCAAACCGTGCACCTATCTTGCACCGACACTAACACCGTCTCCAAATGGATCGAAACGAGATTCGACATGACCCACGTCACGTAGGAGTTCCATCGGGCGCATCCAAAATGATTTCTAAGCCTATTGTATGTTCGGCACAAACCATGCACCTATCTGCGTCATTATTAGCACTATCTCCAAATGGACCTAAATGAGCTTCCACTTCAGCCTCGTCACCTATGAGTACCATCGAGTGTGTCCAAAATGATTTCTGAGCCTATGGTACGTTTGGCACAAACCATGCACCTATCTTGCACCGGCACTAACACTGTCTCCAAATGGACTGAAACGACATTCCACATGACCCCATCACCTAGGAGTTCCATCATTTGCGTCCAAAATGATTTCTGAGACTATGGTACGTTTGGCGCAAACCGTGCACCTATCCTGAGTAATGATTAACACTGTCTCCAAACGGACTGAGAACTAGCTTCCACTTGAGCCTCGTCACCTAGGAGTACCATCGGGTGCATCCAAAACGATTTCTAAGCCTATGGTATGTTTGGCGCGAACCATGCACCAATCTGGCACCGACACTAACACCGTGTGCAAATGGATTGAAACGAGATTCGACATGACCCACTCACCAAGGAGTTCCATCAGGTGCATCCAAAATGATTTCTGAGCCTATGGTACAATTGTCACAAACCGTGCACGTATCTGCGTCAAGGTTAGCACTATCTCCTAACAGACCGAAATGAGCTTCCACTTGAGTTTTGTCACGTAGGAGTACCATCGGGTGTGTTCAAAATGATTTCTAAGCCTATGATAAATTTGGCGCATACCATGCACCTATGTTGCACTGACTCTAACACCGTCCCCAAACGGACTGAAACGAGATTCCACATGACCCACATCACCTAGTAGTTCCATCAGGTGCGTCCAAAATGAGTTCCGAGCCTATGGTACGTTCGGCGCAAACCATGCACCAATCTTGCGTCAAGACTAGCACTATCTCTAAACAGACTGAAACGAGCTTGCACTTGAGGCCTGTCACCTAGGTGTACCATCGGTGCATCCAAAATGGTTTCTGAGCCTATGGTACATTTGGCGCAAACCGTGCACCTGTCTTGCACTGACACTAACACCATATCCAAATGGACCAAAACGTGATTCGACATGACTCGTGTCATGTAGGAGTTCCATCAGATGCGTTCAAAATGATTTCTGAGCCTATGGTATGTTCAGCGCAAACCGTGCAACTATCTTGACTCAAGATTAGCACTATCTCCAAACAGTCCGAAATGAGCTTCCACTCGAGCCTCATCACCTAGGAGTACCATCTGGTGCATTCAAAATGATTTCTGAGCCATGGTTTGTTTGGCGCAAACCGTGCACCTATCTTGCACCGACACTAACACCGTCTCTAAACGGATCGAAACGAGCTTTGACATGACCCACGTCACGTAGGAGTTCCATCGGGCACGTCCAAAATGATTTCTGAGCCTATGGTACGTCTGGTACAAACCAAGCACCTATCTTGCACCAACACTAAAACCGTCTCCAAATGGACTAAAATGAGATTCCACATGACCCCATCACCTAGGAGTTCCATCGTTTGCGTCCAAAACAATTTTTGAGCCTATGGTACGTTCGGCTCAAACCATGCACGTATCTTGATTCATGATTAGCACTATCGCCAAACAGACTGAGAACGAGCTTCCACTTGAGCCTCGTCACCTCGGAGTACCATTTGGTGCATCCAAAATGATTTCTGAGCCTATGGTATGTTTGGCGCAAACCGTGCACCTACCTTGCACTGACACTAACACCATGTCCAAATGTATCGAAACGAGATTCTACAAGACCCACTCACCTAGGAGTTCCATCGGGTGCATCCAAAACGATTTCTGAGCCTATGGTACGTTTAGCACAAACCGTGCACCTATCTACGTCAAGATTAGCACTATCTCCGAATGGACCGAAACAAGCTTCCACTTGAGCCTCGTCACATTGGAGTACCATTGGGTGTGTCCAAAATGATTCCTAAGCCTATGATACATTTGGCACATACCAAGCAACTATGTTGCACTGACACTAACACCGTCTCCAAACAGAGCAAAACATGATTCGACATGACCCGTGTCACCTAGGAGTTCCATCGGGTGCATCCAAAATAATTTCCGAGCCTATGGTACGTTCCGCGCAAACCATGCACCTATCTTGAGTCAAGATTAGCACTATCTCCAAATAGACTGAAACGAGCTCCCACTTGAGCCTTGTCACCTAGGAGTACCATCTGGTGTGTCCAAAATTATTTCTGAGCCATGTTATGTTTGGCGCAAACCGTGCACCTATCTTGCACCAACACTAACACCATCTCCAAATGGATCGAAATGAGATTCCACATGACCCACGTCACGTGGGAGTTCCGTCGAGCACGTCCAAAACAATTTCTGAGTCTATGGTATGTTCGGCGCAAACCATGCACCTGTCTGTGTCAAGATTAGCACTATCTCCAAACGGACTGAAATGAGCTTCCACTTCAGCCTCGTCACCTAGGCGTACCAACGGGTGTGTCCAAAACAATTTCTAAGCCTATGATACATTTGGCGCTTACCATGCACCTATGTTGCACTGACACTAACACCGTCTCCAAACAGACTGAAACAAGATTCCACATAACCCACGTCAAATAGAAGTTCCATCGAGTGCCTCCAAAACAATTTCCGAGCCTAAGGTATGTTTGGCGCAAACTGTGCAACTATCTTGCGTCAAGACTAGCACTATCTATAAATAGAACGAAACGAGCTTGAACTGTGGTACGTTGGTGCATCCAAAACGGTTTCTGAGCCTATGGTACGTTGGCGCAAACTGTGCACCTCTCTTGCACCGACACTAACACCATCTCCAAACAGACCGAAACATGATTCGACATGACCCATGTCACCTAGGAGTTCCATAGGGTGCGTCCAAAATGATTTCTAAGCCTATGGTATGTAACGCGCAAACCATGCACCTATCTTGAGTCAAGATTATTACTATCTCCAAACAGACCAAAACGAGCTTACACTTGAGCCTCCTCACTTAGGAGTACCATCTGGTGCATCCAAAATGATTTCTGAGCCATGGTATGTTTGGCGCAAACTATGCACCTATCTTGCACCAACACTAACACCATCTCCAAACAGATCGAAATGAGATTCGACATGACCCACGTCACGTAGGAGTTCCATTGGGCGCGTCCAAAATGATTTCTGAGCCTATGGTACGTTTAGCGCAAACCATGCACCTATCTGTGTCAAGATTAGCACAATCTCCAAACGGACCGAAATGAGCTTCCACTTTAGCCTCGTCACCTAGGAGTACCATCGGGTGTGTCCAAAACAATTTCTGAGCTTATGGTACGTCTGGCACAAACCATGCACCTATGTTGCACTAACACTAACACCGTCTCCAAACAGACTAAAACGAGATTCCACATGACCCACGTCACCTAGGAGTACCATCGGGTGCGTCCAAAATGATTTCTGAGCCTATGGTGCGAGTAACACCCTCGGTGTTAAGCATGCACTTAACCTTGACATTGCATGATCACAATCATCATTGAGCATTCATGATCATAAGCATATCATGTATTCCATCTTTGTTGGCTTATATTGCATATGATATTACTTAATTGCCTTACTTAGATTGGTGTTTATATGCAACCAATGTATGAAATGTGTGTGGAACCTTGTGAATGCTTTAAACATGTTTAGAATAGCATAAGGAACAACTTTGGTATTCATGGCTAAGTCTAGTTTAGTCTCTAAGTCATTGATATGGTGTATGTCATCATTTTAAAGTACTATGTTTGACCTAGTTTGAACTATGTCATAGAGTCTTTGCATGGCAGTGAACCTTTAAACAAAGTTGTAGTTTTTATGTAGAGCAACAACTTTTATGTTTGGGTCATGAGCTAATTCAGTGCATAGCTTTGTCATTTTGTGCTCACAAGGATCATCAATTCACTAGTTTTGGTACTTAGAAATTCTTCTAAGTCCGAATTGGTTTTTTAGTTTGACGTACCCAACTTGGTGATGATATATCTTCCTAACCTTTGCGAATTAGACCTAGGTCACTTAAGAAAAGTTGGAGATGGTGTGTATATCTACAACTTTTATTAATAGATCTTTTGCTGAGTCATCGTGGTTTAAGAGTTACGGTGGGACGAAGTTTTGGATTCAGGCGCATTTTCGAGTTAGTATTTGTAACTCCATTCAGGTTTTGAATCTGACTGCGTGGCCGATCGGCTCAGCTTGCGCGTGCCGCGTGGAAGCAATGCACCGGCGCTGCCCCTGCACGCCGTGGCTGGTTGCAGTGAAAAATCGAGCGCCGCGCCTGCTGTCTTCCTCTCCATTCACTTGCCTACTCCTTGCCAGTTCTTCTTTCTCCACCAAGAACGGCACCAGAACAGAGCAGCGCTGCCACCGTGAATCCATCGCCACAGCAGCGCCTCCATCTTTCTCCTCCCACCAACAGCACCACCACGGCCCTCGCTGCATCCCCAACCTTGCTCACCTTCCCTCGACAGTTGGTAAGCCGAGCGAGTTCGCAGCTCTGCCGCATCCGCCATTGTTGCTGCCTTGTGCGAGCTTGTACGCGGCCATACTTACCTGAGCTCTAACCGCCATTTCTCTCCATCGCTGTGTGTCTGCCTCGAGCCGTAGATGCTCCCACAGTGGGCCATTAGGGCCGAGCCCCCGTCAGTTCACCGGAATCGACGAGCTCGCTGCCGCTGACCGTACGGCCACGCCGTCGAGCCGTGCTTCCGCCGCCGCTGGAAGGAGAGTTGAGAAAATCGATTGCTAACCTATCCCATTAGATGAGTCTTGGCGAGAGGAGTCCGTTGGTGGTGGTCGCGTCGCCGGATAGTTCGCCGCCGGCGAGCTACGGTCGGTCAACGCGCAGCCCCTGCTTCTGTCTATATGATATGTAGGGTTAGGTTGACCCAGGGGCCCAGCCGTCAGCCCCCTCGGGTGCAGTAGGCTGTGTACGCGTAGCATATGTTAGGATTTGGTCGTTTTCGTTTTAATCTTTTTCCAGATTTTGTGAGGATCTTGTAATTTCAATATCTAGAGCTACAGAGGTCCGATTTGAGTGATTCCAATTTTGTTGGCTTCCTTAGGAAGTGTAGTATTTATTAAAAAGATAAAACACACAGTTTATGGTATTTTTCATGGTGATTAAAATGTATTTAAATAAGTGCTTTTTGTATGTTTACAATCTTGTAAAATAGATATCTTGAGCTAGAAAAGTGATAAAATTGTGATTCCAAGTTTGTTGGTTTTGTATTGACATGCTTTAGCTAGGAAAAATAGTGAACTTGCTGTAAACTTGATTGGAATAGGGTCTTTCTAATTATCTAGTAATAAATGGTATTTTCTAAGGAAAATGGTAGGGATAAAAATATGTAACATATTGATATGGAACTTTTTGTACAGTAGTATGGCACTAATATGGTGCTAGGAAACATATATAATCTGTTGTTTGACACTTTTCTATAGGGTTTACTATTTTCGCTAAAATAGACCTTGCTAGCTTGTCATTTTTGTAAAGAATGTTATACTTGGTAAAATGGTATGAAACTTTTGCAGTAGTTTATTGAGGGCACTTGTAAGCTACTGTAATTTTCTGAGAATTTATTATGCACATTTAGTATAGGTTTATTATTTAACCTAATTATCCAAATAAATTAATAAAGGCAATTAAATCAATAGTTTGGGCTTTGCCATTAGGTTTTCTTGAGTGTATTTGATGTCCCTGAACTGTTGGTGTACTTGGTGGTGCCAAATTTTGAGTGCTTACATGTAGTAGAAATATTGTTGCTTTATAATTCGAGTTAGAAGGGTTTCCGGACAGATTCTGTGGTTTGTTATGTTGCATAGTGAAAATGATGTTTACTGTAAAAATGGTTAATAACAAAGTTGTAGGTAACTTCTTCATATATCTTGTGTTAAAATTTCAGGCTAATAGGCCAAAGGGTTTAGGAGTTATAGCTGTTTAAAGTTAGTATTCCGAAATGCTTGCTCTCTGGAATTTCTAGATAGCACTGGTTTGATTGTCTGTTTTGGTTATGTTAGATTGTGAATTAGCTTTTGGTGATTAAATAAGTGTTGTAGGCAATTTTATAAGCTTTCCAGAAAGTCTAACATCAAAGCATTTTGATAAGTATAACTTCATTTATGATATAAACTTGTAACTGTCATGTGTAACTTAGATATTGCTTTGTGTGAAATTTGTAAATAACTAGAGAAGAGATATGCACCTACTAGGCAAATAAGGAGTTAGCATTTTGCTACTTCAGTTATCATTTTGCTACTTAACATCATTGTCGCAGCATGTACATTCCTTATCACATCCTCCGTGATCCATCTTATGCATTCATGATACTTACTTATGCATATGCATGCAATAGGTGCAACCGAAGGGATCACGCTTGTGGAGCTTGACGCCGAGCCGCGGGAGGAGAATCAAGAAGTTCAGCACCTGGAGGTTCTTGGAGAAGGAGAGCCTGAAGCTGATCACCTTCCCGAGTGCCTCGATCACCAGCCTTCGACGTTTGTGAAAGGCAAGCCCCGGAGCATTATAAGCCTCCCTAGTTTATTAATGTCACTTAAAGTTATTCGTATTGCTGCATTACGTGACAGGAGTTGTTTGGAAACCATTGTTGTATATTACCTTCCTTGACCAGAAATATTTACAATGAATCCTAGTTAAGTCCAAGAACGTTTATCATGCTTAGCTATGCTTAGACCGGTTGAAGTCGGGTGATTTCCTAGCTATAGGTGATAACTTAATCACGGTTGGCTATATTGTGCTATCGTGGAACATAACCTGGTAATGTGGAGTAAATGGAGACTGGGCAGAGTCTTATATCTGGTATTGTAGTGATTCCATCTGTGTCATTTAAGGATCGGATGTTGGACTCCTATTGCCAGTGACACCTTTCTGACACTGTTTGGGACCCCCACCTTACTATGGCGGGTGCTGAACTCTGTCGGGTATGTGGAACCGCCTCGCTACGTTTGGAGTGAAGTGGTGACCGAAGGACAAGAGTGGTATGACGTGCGAGTCACTATCGTAGCCCATGAGGACAGTCCTCAGTGGTAGGGGTGGTGTGTTGAGTCAGATGGATAGACCCCGTGGGAAGGTGCCCAAGTGGCAGCATTTGAGGTTTTAAGTGAGATTTGTAAAGAATTTGGGGATGAGCTTGTGAATGGGCCAGTTGGATCTTTTCCACATGTTGATCAATCACAACCCACTTGGACCTACCCAGGTGGTAATGCTTTAGTCAGAGATAGGGATGAAAGAGCTGGAAGTAGCAGTGCTACTATGAGTGCTATGTATGCAGTCATGAGGATGTTTTATTCACGCCAAGATAGCTACATCAACTGTATGCTAGAGCTCCAAAGAGCACAGGCCGCACAGCACAGGATGAGAGCGCGTGTGCATAGGCACCGAAGGGCACTCTGGGCAGCTCAACATGAGAGAGATGGCTTCGTGATAGCCTTAGAAGCTCGCCAGAGGCAGTTTGGCCATGTAGTGAGAGAAAGAGATGTGGCGCAGGATGAATTACATGGCGTCCGTGCTGAGAGGGATGAGGTTATTTGTCTTGCTAAAAATAGAGAGGCCGCTAGGATCAGGACAGTATTCCAGGCTACTAGGCAGGCCATAGAGTTTGAGCAAAGGGAGCAGGAGCTCATTCGCCAGATCGAGGAGCTTCATATTGATGTTCATCGCCTCAATGGTATAATCAACCCACTTATTCCTCCAGCCCCAGCTGTGGAAGATGAGCCTAATGTGTTGATTGCCGACGATGATGGTGTGGAGATGGATGCTGAAGAAGAGGATCCCAAAGAGGAAGAGGTGGAGCCTTGGGAGGACGACCATGGTGATGGTGTGTCCGACATCGACAGCGACCACTCCTAGGAGTAGCTTTGCTATAGTAGTAGCGAGCTTGATGTCTTAGCTCTTTATTCTCGATCATTATGTAATGAACTCGTAACGTAGGTCTCAATCGCATGATGTACCCTTGTGATGTATTGGAACTATGGATGTACTACTTGTGGCAGTTGCACTGTTTAATGGATTCCATTTGAGTTTGAAATAAAAATTTTGGCATGTTTGGAACGCGTTGCGAGCACAATAAGCGATCATTTGGTGACGTTATGCTGTGGAATTGAATTATTGTGCCTCTGTGTTATTGTATGAATTTACTATTCTCTCTAGTAATCAGTATGGCATGATTATACAATTCTTCTACAATCTCTTGACATCATCCAATAATCACTTGTTGTTGCAATTTTGCAGATGACGCGCACTCGTAGGGGAACTTTTGGTGATGATGCGAGTGGTAGCGTTGGCCGTGGCAATGGCCATGAGGATCTTCCCCCACCACCGCATCCTACCCTAGCTGAGATGATGGCTCAGCTAATGGAGACTCAACGTGCTATGGGTGAAGTGCTACGCGGTCTCACGCAGAATGCTAGACAAGGACGTGGAAGAGATTAGCATCAGGGACCTGAACCTAACCAGTTCAGTACTTTTAAGGACTTTCTCGACACCAAGCCTCCTATTTTCAAGGAAGTAGAAGAACCACTACAGTCAGATGAGTGGCTGAATACTATTGAATAGAAGTTCCGTCTTTTGAGGCTCACCGAGCACTTGAAGATCGAGTATGCATCGCACCAGTTGCATGGACCGGCGGGCATATGGTGGAGTCACCATCGATCCACCTTGCCTGAAGATGCACAAATCACATGGAATCAATTCAAGGCTACATTTAGGGGACATTATATTCCCCCAGGTCTGATGATCATGAAGCATACAAAGTTTATGCGGCTGATGCAGGGAACTAAGAGTTTGACTGAGTATCTGCATGCCTTTAACAATCTGTCAAGGTATGCCATAGAGTTTGTTGATACAGATGCCAAAAAAGATTACTAGTTTCAAGCGGAGCCTTAGCCCGAAGCTGATGAAGACTCTCGCTAACAACAAATGTGCTACCTTCAATGAGTTTGTTAGTGATGCACTAACCCAAGAGAACCAGAACAACATCTATACAACCTCCAAGAATTGCAAGCGAGCTTTTGAAGCAGGAGTATCTCAGTCCAAAGCTCCTACCAATGTGAGACCCCAGTTCCACCCTCCCACTCCAAAGTTTAGACCACCACAGAAGAAGGCACAACCCAGTCAGAACCAGCAGGTGTATCGCAAGGCTTATTCTGTTGCTCTACCTAAGGGTAGCACTGGACAAAGCAGCTCCAATGTTCCACCTAATGGTATGCCATGCTGGAATTGCAACAAGACTGGCCATTGGGCAAGAAATTATCCATATCCTAGGAAGAACAACAACCAGAAGCAGGGCAATTCTAGTGGACGTCAGGGACATGTGCACTATACCACCATGGAAGAGATTCCCTCTGGTGAAGTGGTCACGGCTGGTATGTTTCTTATGAATCATCATCCTGCCATTGTTTTATTTGATTCTAGAGCTTCGCATTCTTTCATGAGTCCAATATTTGCATCCAAGTATGATCAGAAAATAGTTGTAGTAGAAAAAGGTGGTTATTGCATAAGTGCTGCTGGGAGTAACATTTCTACCAACCAGATAGTTAGAGATGTACGCATCCAAATTAGTGAAAGGGAGTATACTGCCAACTTAGTGATATTACCGGGATTGGGTATTGATGTGATCTTAGGGATGAATTGGATGAAGAACCATGGTGTTCTTATTGATACCTCGACTAGAACTGTTATGTTGAGGGATCCCAAGAATAATGAGGCCTTTCTTGTACCCCTTCCTAGGGAGTTTGATCTCCATAATGTGGCCAATGCTATCCAGCCTATGGCCCTTGCTGATATTCCGGTAGTATGTGAATTTATAGATGTCTTTCCTAAGGAATTGCTAGGGTTACCACCGGACAGAGAGATAGAGTTCAAGATAGAATTATTGCCTGGTACCACACCTATTTCTCAAAGACCTTATAGAATGCCTCCCAATGAGTTAGCAGAATTAAAGATTCAATTACATGAGCTTTTAGAGAAGGGTCTCATTCGCCCCAGTTCGTCACCTTGGTGTTGTCCCACCATATTCATGAAAAAGAAGGACAAGTCTTTACGGATGTGTGTGGACTATCGACCACTCAATGCTATTACTATCAAGAACAAGTATCCTTTGCCTCGCATTAATATCTTGTTTGATCAATTGTCAAAAGCAAAAGTGTTCTCTAAGATTGATTTGAGGTCAAGTTATCACCAAATCAAGATTAGGCCAGAAGGCGTACCTAAGATGACTTTTTCCACTAGGCATGGCCTCTATGAGTATTTAGTCATGTCCTTTGGATTGACCAATGCTCCTGCCTACTTCATGTATTTGATGAACTCGGTGTTCATGCCTGAACTTGACAAGTTCGTGGTTGTGTTCATTGATGATATCTTGATTTATTCTGAGACGGCAGAAGAACATGAAGAGCACTTGAGAGTGGTATTGTCGAGACTAAGAGAGCATAAGTTGTATGCAAAGTTTAGTAAATATGAGTTTTGGTTGAAGAAGGTACCTTTCCTAGGTCACGTCTTATCAGAAAATGGAATTTCTATAGACCCATCCAAAGTGCAAGAAGTGATGGATTGGAAAGCCCCAACCTCAGTTCATGAAGTTCGAAGTTTTCTTGGTCTAGTTGGATATTACCATCGGTTTATCCTGGATTTCTCTAAGATATCTAAGCCTATGACGAGGTTACTTCAGAAGGAGGAGAAATTTGTATGGACACCAGAGTGTGAAGCAACTTTTCACACTTTGCGGACTTTGTTAACTACTGCTCCTGTATTGGCACAACCTAACATTGAGAAACCATTTGATGTATTTTGTGATGCCTTAGGTACTGGTTTAGGATGTGTGTTAATGTAGGAAGGCCAAGTCATTGCTTATGCCTCGCGCCAGTTGAGAAAGCATGAAGTCAACTATCCAATGCATGATTTAGAGCTTGCAGCAGTTGTCCATGCTCTAAAAATTTGGAGACATTACTTGCTTGGCAATGTTTGCCATATCTACACTGATCACAAGAGCCTTAAATACATCTTCACTCAACTAGAGTTAAACATGCGGCAACGCAGATGGTTAGAGTTGATCAAAGATTATAACCTAGAAGTGCATTATCATCCGGGGAAAGCCAATGTAGTTGTCGATGCCTTAAGTCGAAAGTACCATGGTAATTCTTTGTTGGAAGATGGTTTCAACTTATTGCATCCGGCAGTCCTACATAATATCACAGTTAGTTGTTCTTTAGAGTCAAGGATCATTGAGCTGCAAAAGACTGATGTTGGTATATTCCATATCAAGAGAAAGATGAAAGAAGAAGAAAGTAAGCATTTTCGGTTAGATGAGAATGATGTTCTATGGTTTAAAGATCGGCTTGTAGTGCCAAAAGATCAGGAGTTGAGGAACCAAATCCTGGAGGAATCTCATTCTTTCAAGCTATCCATTCACTCGGGTAGTAGCAAGATGTACCAAGATTTGAAAACTAGGTTTTGGTGGACTAAAATGAAGAAAGAAATTACGGCATATATGGCAAGATGTGATAACTGTTGCCGAGTTAAGGCCATTCATATGAAACTAGCAGGGTTACTTCAACCACTATCAATTCCAAGTTGGAAATGGGATGACATTAGTATGGATTTCATTGTCGGGCTTCCGAACACCCAAAAAGGCCATGATTCAATATGGGTAATTGTTGACCGTCTCACCAAGTCTGCACATTTTATTCCTGTCAATGTCTAGTATCGACCTCATCAATATGCAAAGCTGTACATGGAACCAATTGTCAGATTGCATGGTGTACCTAAGAGTATTGTATTAGATCGAGGGCCCCAATTTGTTAATCATTTTTGGGAACATCTGCACAAGTACTTAGGTACCACATTGATTCGTAGGTCTGTTTATCACCCTCAGACCGCAGGTCAAACTGAGCATGTAAATCAAATATTGGAAGATATGTTGAGAGCATGTGTGGTTTCTTCCAAGGGTTCATGGGAGGATTGGTTACCTTTGGTTGAATTCTCCTACAATAATAGTTATCAAGAGAGTATCAAGATGGCACCATTTGAAGCTTTATATGGTCGCAAGTGTAGGACCCCTCTAAATTGGATTGAGCTTGGTGAAAGAAGGTATTATGGAATTGACTTTGTCAAAGAAGCTGAAGAACAAGTACAAATCATTCAACAACATATAGAAGCCGCTCAATCAAGACAAAAGAGTTATGCAGATAAGAGGAGAAGTCCTATTATATTCCAAGTCAGAGATTATGTGTATCTGAAGGTATCCCCAATGAGGAGAGTGCAAAGATTTGGAGTTAAACGAAAACTTGCTCCTAGGTATATTGGACCATACAAGATCATTGCACAAAAAGGACCAGTAGCCTACCAACTCCAGTTACCTCTAGAAATGAAAGCAATATTCAGTGTTTTTCATGTCTCCCAACTCAAGAAATGTCTTCGTGTGCCCGAAGAAGCTATTGAACCTACTAGTATCAAGATTCAGTCGGATTTGACTTATGAAGAGAGACCTATTAAAGTGCTTGAAGAAATGGAAAGAGTGACCCATAGCAAAGTCACCAAGTTCTACAAGGTGATTTGGAATAATCATAGTGAGCAAGACGCTACGTGCGAACGCGAGGACTATCTTCGTGCGGTTTATCTGAGTTTCTACGTGGAATGGTAGGTCGTGCAATCTCGGGGCAAGATTTCTTTTAGGGGGGAAGGGCTATAACACCCTCGGTGTTAAGCATGCACTTAACCTTGACAGTGCATGATCACAATCATCATTGAGCATTCATGATCATAAGCATATCATGTATTCCATCTTTGTTGGCTTATATTGCATATGATATTACTTAATTGCCTTACTTAGATTGGTGTTTATATGCAACCAATGTATGAAATGTGTGTGGAACCTTGTGAATGCTTTAAACATATTTAGAATAGCATAAGGAACAACTTTGGTATTCATGGCTAAGTCTAGTTTAGTCTCTAAGTCATTGATATGGTGTATGTCATCATTTTAAAGTACTATGTTTGACCTAGTTTGAACTATGTCATAGAGTCTTTGCATGGCAGTGAACCTTTAAACAAAGTTGTAGTTTTTATGTAGAGCAACAACTTTTATGTTTGGGTCATGAGCTAATTCAGTGCATAGCTTTGTCATTTTGTGCTCACAAGGATCATCAATTCACTAGTTTTGGTACTTAGAAATTCTTCTAAGTCCGAATTGGTTTTTCAGTTTGACGTAGAAATTCTTCTAAGTCCGAATTGGTTTTTCAGTTTGACGTACCCAACTTGGTGATGATATATCTTCCTAACCTTTGCGAATTAGACCTAGGTCACTTAAGAAAAGTTGGAGATGGTGTGTATATCTACAACTTTTATTAATAGATCTTTTGCTGAGTCATCGTGGTTTAAGAGTTACGGTGGGATGAAGTTTGGGTTTCAGGCGCATTTTCGAGTTAGTATTTGCAACTCCATTTAGGTTTTGAATCTGACTGCATGGCCGACCGACTCAGCTTGTGCGTGCTGCGTGGAAGCAATGCACTGGTGCTGCCCCTGCACGCCGTGGCTGGTTGCAGTGAAAAATCGAGCGCCGCGCCTGCTGTCTTCCTCTCCATTCACTTGCCTACTCCTCCTTGCCAGTTCTTCTTTCTCCACCAAGAACGGCTCCAGAATAGAGCAGCGCCGCCACCATGAATCCATCGCCACAGCAGCGCCTCCATCTTTCTCCTCCCACCAACAGCAGCACCACGGCCCTCGCTGCATCCCCAACCTTGCTGCACCTTCCCTCGACAGTTGGTAAGCCGAGCGAGTTCGCAGCTCTGCCGCGTCCACCATTGTTGCCGCCTTGTGCGAGCTTGTACGCGGCCATACTTACCTGAGCTCTAACCGCCATTTCTCTCCATCGCTGTGTGTCTGCCTCGAGCCGTAGATGCTCCCACGGTGGGCCATTAGGGCCGAGCCTCCGTCAGTTCACCGGAATCGATGAGCTCGCTGCCACTGACCGTACGGCCACGCCGCCGAGCCATGCTTCCACCGCCGCCGGAAGGAGAGTCGAGAAAATCGATTGCTAACCTATCCCATTAGATGCGTCTCGGCGAGAGGAGTCCATTGGTGGTGGTCGCGTCGCCGGATAGTTCGCCGCCGGTGAGCTACGGTCGGTCAACGCGCAGCCCCTGCTTCTGTCTATATGACATGTAGGGTTAGGTTGACCCAGGGGCCCAGCCATCAGCCCCCTCGGGTGCAGTAGGCTGTGTACGCATAGCATATGTTAGGATTTGGTCATTTTCGTTTTAATCTTTTTCCAGATTTTGTGAGGATCTTGTAAATTCAATATCTAGAGCTACAGAGGTCCGATTTGAGTGATTCCAATTTTGTTGGCTTCCTTAGGAAGTGTAGTATTTATTAAAAAGATAAAACACACAGTTTATGGTATTTTTCATGGTGATTAAAATGTATTTAAATAAGTGCTTTTTCTATGTTTACAATCTTGTAAAATAGATATCTTGAGCTAGAAAAGTGATAAAATTGTGATTCCAAGTTTGTTGGTTTTGTATTGACATGCTTTAGCTAGGAAAAATAGTGAACTTGCTGTAAACTTGATTGGAATAGGGTCTTTCTAATTATCTAGTAATAAATGGTATTTTCTAAGGAAAATGGTAGGGATAAAAATATGTAACATATTCATATGGAACTTTTTGTACAGTAGTATGGCACTAATATGGTGCTAGGAAAAATATATAATCTGTTGTTTGACACTTTTCTATAGGGTTTACTATTTTCGCTAAAATAGACCTTGCTAGCTTGTCATTTTTGTAAAGAATATTATACTTGGTAAAATGGTATGAAACTTTTACAGTAGTTTATTGAGGGCACTTGTAAGCCACCGTAATTTTCTGAGAATTTATTATGCATATTTGGTATAGGTTTATTATTTAACCTAATTATCCAAATAAATTAATAAAGGCAATTAAATCAATAGTTTGGGCTTTGCCATTAGGTTTTCTTGAGTGTATTTGATGTCCCTGAACTGTTGGTGTACTTGGTGGTGCCAAATTTTGAGTGCTTACATGTAGTAGAAATATTGTTGCTTTATAATTCGAGTTAGAAGGGTTTCCGGACAGATTCTGTGGTTTGTTATGTTGCATAGTGAAAATGATGTTTACTATAAAAATGGTTAATAACAAAGTTGTAGGTAACTTCTTCATCTATCTTGTGTTAAAATTTCAGGGTAATAGACCAAAGGGTTTAGGAGTTATAGCTGTTTAAATTTAGTATTCCGAAATGCTTGCTCTCTGGAATTTCTGGACAGCACTGGTTTGATTGTCTGTTTTGGTTATGTTAGATTGTGAATTAGCTTTTGGTGATTCAATAAGAGTTGTAGGAAATTTTATATGCTTTCCAGAAAGTCTAACATCAAAGCATTTGGATAAGTATAACTTCAGTTATGATATAAACTTCTAACTGTCATGTGTAACTGTAACTTAGATATTGCTTTGTGTGAAATTTGTAAATAACTAGAGAAGAGATATGCACCTACTAGGCAAATAAGGAGTTAGCATTTTGCTAATTCAGTTATCATTTTGCTACTAAACATCATTGTCGCTGTATGTACATTCCTTATCACATCCTCCGTGATCCATCTTATGCATTCATGGTACTTACTTATGCATATGCATGCAATAGGTGCAACCGAAGGGATCACGCTTGTGGAGCTCGACGCCGAGCCGCAGGAGGAGAATCAGGAAGTTCAGCACCTAGAGGGTCCCGGAGAAGGAGAGCCTAAAGCCGATCACCTTCCCGAGTGCCCCGATCACCAGCCTTCGACGTTTGTGAAAGGCAAGCCCCGGAGCATTATAAGCCTCCCTATTTTATTAATGTCACAGTTATTCGTATTGCATCATTACGTGACAGGAGTTGTTTGGAAACCATTGTTGTATATTACCTTCCTTGACTAGAAATATTTACCATGAATCCTATTTAAGTCCAGGAACGTTTATCTTGCTTAGCTATGCTTAGACCGGTAGAAGTCGTGTGATTTCCTGTCACCTACGAGCTATAGGTGATAACTTAATCACGGTTATTGTGCTATCGTGGAACATAACCTGGTAATGTGGAGTAAATGGAGACCGGGCGGAGTCTTATATGTGGTATTGTAGTGATTCCGTCTGTGTCATTTAAGGACCGAACATTGGAGGTCATCTTGTCATGTTGAACGCAGCCTCTCACATAGTTGGCCAGATAAGTCGTTCCGACCGTGAAGCCGAGTAGTTCAATTCAGGCTAGGACCATGAGCGATAAAAGTGTGCACTCTGGATGGTAGTAAGGATGTGCGAAGAGCCATTGGCGTAAGCCCAAGGGCGGGTTAGAGTCCCGATCACCCTTGGCTGAGTGGTTCTCTGATTGTGCGGCGCTGGTCGTACCCGCGAATTTGGTTCCTAAGTTGTACCAAAGGTGACCTAAGGCTACCTTCACGAGGTATGCTTGGGTGTGTGTTAGGAATAATTCCCCAGCTGGGTAGGAATCGATTCGAATCGCCGTCTCTCCCGGATAGTGAGAACTTGACTTGAGTTCCTTTCATTGTAGTAAATTATGGAAATGATGGTTATGAGATTATGCAAGAACTCAACTGGATATGGTTATTATTGTGATGACTTAATGGTACCAACATGTTTAGCATAGGATAGTTGCTTATCTAGTATGAGATAGGATTAATAACTGGTGATTCACAATTAAAGAGATGTTGGTTAAATTATGCTTGTTCTGCAAATAATGTTTACCAGCTCTACTTATAAAGCCTTGCATACTCCTTGGTGTCTTAGTATATTAGTTGGATGGATAAGTCTTGCTGAGTACCTTCTCGTACTCTGGGTTTTATTCCCATTGTTGCAGATAACGTTATGTATCATGGCTACTACAAGAACTGTCTTGCTCCTACTGTGGATGAGGACTAGGACCATGGGCAATGGTCATTCTGTATTTCATCTCACCTTTGTGCTTTTGGTTGGAGATGACTATGACACTAGCTTTGTATTAAACTACGTGTGATGTTGATGTTAAACTACTTTGCTTCCGCTACTTTCAAACTTGGTTTGTAATAATTATTCGAACTCTGATGTATGAGACCTAGTTGTGAACTGTGATGTAACATGTGACTGGTTGTGTTGAATCTCTACGATCTTGGTTTGTATGTTGGTTGTTTGAGATCCTTCGTGATTTCGTTGGACTACCGGGTTTATATGGGCTCAAGTATGACGGTTTGATCGCTTCGGTGATTGCTATTGTACTTGTGCTCTTATAAATTGGACGGTTCTGTGACAGCGCGTTCGGCACAAACCGTGCACCTATCTTGCATCAAGACTAGCACTATCTTTAAATAGAACGAAACGAGCTTGCACTTGAGCCTCATCACCTAGGAGTACCATTGGTGCATCCAAAATGGTTTCTGAGCCTATGGTACATTGGCACAAACCGTGCACATGTCTTGCACCGACACTAACACCATCTCCAAACAGACCAAAACATGATTTGACATGACCCGTGTCACCTAAGAGTTCCATCGGGTGCGTCCAAAATGATTTCTAAGCCTATGGTACGTTCCACGCAAACCGTGCATCTATCTTGGGACAAGCCAAGCACGATCTCTCAACAGACCAAAACGAGCTTGCACTTGAGCTTCATCACCTAGAAGTACCATTGGTGCATCCAAAACAGTTTCTGAGCCTATGGTACATTTGACGCAAACCATGCACCTGTCTTACACCCACATGAACATCATCTCCAAATAGATTGAAACGTGATTCAACATGACCCGTGTCACCTAGGATTTCCATCACGTGCATCCAAAATGATTTATGAGCCTATGGTACGTTCCACGCAAACCATGCACCCATCTTGAGTGAAGATTAGCACTATCTCCAAATGGACCAAAACGAGCTTCCACTTGAGCCTCGTCACCTAGGAGTACCATCTGGTGCGTCCAAAATGATTTCTGAGCCATGGTATGTTTGCCGCAAACCATGCAACAATCTTGCACCGACACTAACACCGTCTCCAAATGGATCGAAACGAGATGCGACATGACCCACTCACCTAGGAGTTCCATTAGGTGCATCCAAAATGATTTCTGAGCCAATGGTACGTTTGGCACTAACTGTGCACCTATCTATGTCAAGATTAGCACTATCTCCTAATGGACCGAAACGAGCTTCCAATTGAGCCTCATCACGTAGGAGTACCATCGGGTGTGTCTAAAATGATTTCTGAGCCAATGATATGTCTGGCACATACCATACACCTATGTTGGACTAACATTAACACCATCCCTAAATGGATTGAAACGAGATTCCACTTGACCCACATCACCTAAAAGTTCCATCGGGTGCGTCCAAAATAATTTTTGAGCCTATGGTACGTTCGGCGCAAACCGTGCACCTATCTAGCGTCATGCCTAGCACAATCTCTCAACAGACCGAAATGAGCTTGCACTTGAGCCTCATCACCTAGGAGTACCATCGGTGGATCCAAAATGGTTTCTGAGCCTATGGTACGTTTTGCGCAAACCGTGCACCTGTCTTACCCCAACACAGACATCATCTCCAAACGGACCGAAACGTGATTCGACATGACCTGTGTCACCTAGGAGTTCCATCAGGTGCGTCCAAAACCATTTCTGAGCCTATGGTACATTCCATGCAAACCATGCACCTATCTTGAGTGAAGATTAGCACTATCTAAAAACAGACCGAAACGAGCTTCCACTTGAACCTCGTCACCTAGGAGTACCATCTGGTGCGTCCAAAACGACTTCTGAGCCATGGTATGTTTGCCGCAAACCGTGCAACAATCTTGCACCGATAGTAACACCGTCTCCAAATGGATCGAGATGAGATGCGACATGACCCACTCACCTAGGAGTTCCATCAGGTGCATCCAAAATGATTTCTGAGCTAATGGTACGTTTGGCACAAACCATGCACCTATCTTGCGTCAAGACTAGCACTGTCTCCTAACGGACCAAAACAAGCTTGCACTTGAGCCTCGTCACATCGAAGTACCATCGGGTGTGTCCAAAACGGTATCTAAGCCTATGATACATTTGGCGCATACCATGCACCTATGTTGCACTGACACTAACACCATCTCCAAATGGACTGAAACAAGATTCCACATGACCCACATCACCTAGAAGTTTCATCGGGTGCGTCCAAAATGATTTCCGAGCCTATGGTGCGTTCGGCACAAACCGTGCACCTATCTTGCATCAAGACTAGCACTATCTCTAAACAGAACGAAACGAGCTTGCACTTGAGCCTCGTCACCTAGGAGTACCATTGGTGCATCCAAAATGGTTTCTGAGCCTATGGTACGTTGGCGCAAACCGTGCACCTGTCTTGCACCGACACTAACACCATCTCCAAACAGACCGAAACGTGATTCGACATGACCCGTGTCACCTAGGAGTTCCATCGGGTGCGTCCAAAATGATTTCTAAGCCTATGGTACGTTCCGCGCAAACTATGCATCTATCTTGCGACAAGCCTAGCACGATCTCTCAATAGACCGAAACGAGCTTGCACTTGAGCCTCATCACCTAGGAGTACCATCGGTGTGTCCAAAATGGTTTCTGAGCCTATGGTACGTTTGATGCAAACCGTGCACCTGTCTTACGCCCACACGAACATCATCTCCAAACGGACCAAAACGTGATTCAACATGACCCGTGTCACCTAGGATTTCCATCGGGTGCGTCCAAAATGATTTCTGAACCTATGGTACGTTCCACGCAAACCATGCACCTATCTTGAGTGAAGATTAGCACTATCTCCAAATAGACCGAAACGAGCTTCCCCTTGAGCCTCATCACCTAGGAGTACCATATGGTGCGTCCAAAACAATTTCTGAGCCATGGTATGTTTGTCGCAAACCAAGCAACAATCTTACACCGACACTAACACCGTCTCCAAATGGATCAAAACAAGATTCTACAAGACCCACTCACCTAGGAGTTCCATTGGGTGCATCCAAAATGATTTTCTGAGCCAATGGTACGTTTGGCACAAACTGTGCACCTATCTGCGTCAAGATTAGCACTATCTCCTAATGGACCAAAATGAGCTTCCATTTGAGCCTCATCACATAGTAGTACCATCGGGTGTGTCCAAAATGATTTCTGAGCCTATGATATGTTTGGCGCATACCATACACCTATGTTGGACTGACATTAACACCGTCTCTAAACGGACTGAAACAAGATTCCACTTGACCCACATCACCTAAAAGTTCCATCGGGAGCGTCCAAAATGATTTTTGAGCCTGTGGTACGTTCAACGCAAACCGTGCACCTATCTTGCGTCATGCCTAGCATGATCTCTCAATAGACCGAAATGAGCTTGCACTTGAGCCTCGTCACCTAGGAGTACCATCTGTGGATCCAAAATGGTTTCTGAGCCTATGGTACGTTTGGCGCAAACCGTGCACTTGTCTTACCCCAACACAGATATCATCTCCTTACAGACCGAAACGTGATTCGACATGACCTGTGTCACCTAGGAGTTCCATCAGGTGCGTCCAAAACCATTTTTGAGCATATGGTACATTCCACGCAAACCATGCACCTATCTTGATTGAAGATTAGCACTATCTCCAAACAGACCGAAACGAGCTTCCACTTGAGCCTCATCACCTAGGAGTACCATCTAGTGCGTCCAAAATGATTTTTGAGCCATGGTATGTTTGCCGCAAACCGTGCAACAATCTTGCACCGACACTAACACCATCTCCAAACGGATCGAGACAAGATGCGACATGGCCCACTCACCTAGGAGTTCCATCGGGTGCATCCAAAATGATTTCTGAGCCAATGGTATGTTTGGCACAAACCGTGCACCTATCTTGCGTCAAGACTAGCACTGTCTCCTAACGGACCAAAACGAGCTTGCACTTAAGCCTCGTCACATCGAAGTACCATTCGGTGTGTCCAAAATGGTTTCTAAGCCTATGATACATTTGGCGCATACCATGCACCTATGTTGCATTGTCACTAACACCGTCTCCAAACGGACTGAAACGAGATTCCACATGACCCACGTCACCTAGAAGTTCCATCGGGTGCATCCAAATCGATTTCTGAGCCTATGGTGCATTCGGCACAAACCATGCACCTATCTTGTGTCAAGACTAGCACTATCTCTAAACAGAATGAAACGAGCTTTCACTTGAGCCTCGTCACCTAGGAGTACCATTAGTTCATCCAAAACGGTTTCTGAGCCTATGGTACGTTGGCGCAAACCGTGCACCTGTCTTGCACCGACACTAACACCATCTCCAAACAGACCGAAACGTGATTCGACATGACCTGTGTCACCTAGGAGTTCCATCGGGTGTGTCCAAAACGATTTCTAAGCCTATGGTACGTTCCGCACAAACCGTGCATCTATCTTGCGGCAAGCCTAGCACGATCTCTCAATAGACCGAAACGAGCTTGCACTTGAGCCTCATCACCTAGGAGTACCATCGGTGTGTCCAAAATGGTTTCTGAGCCTATGGTACATTTGACGCAAACTGTGCACCTGTCTTACACCCACACGAACATCATCTCCAAACGGACCGAAACGTGATTCAACATGACCCGTGTGTAACACCCCAGGTGTTTGGCTTCCACATTTGCACTGCATTTCATGAACATGAGCATCATGCATCCATTCTTGAACTTATATCACATGAAACATGATTTTGAAACATTGCAACATATTGTGTATTTCATGTGTATTGTTTCTTTTATGAAATGTAAAGTGTGCAACACTTAAGTGCAACATGTGACACTCACTTAGTGAAACCAGATTAGTTAATACTATGCAACAAGATCATGAAACATGTGAAACATGACTATGAAACATTTGCAACATTTCTTGTGTTTTTCATTGTTTCAGTATATACCTTGATCGATTCTTGTGTGACCAATGCATGGTGTGGCTAGAAATGCTTGTAAGTAACTTAGTTACACTTAGAATGTCATTAGGAACAATGTTCATGTTGATCATTTTGCCTAATTAGGTTTCCAAGTCATGGTTGACCAATTTGGAACCCTAGAGCTCCTGTGTTTGACTGTTTAAAAAGTGTAGCTTAGAATGTTTGCATGTCTGAGCCACCTAAAGCAAAGTTGTAGTAAATTTAATAAGGAACAAACTTTGTTTAGAAGCCAACTCATGAAAATGTGTGGAACATTCTCAAACATGGCCCACAAGTCAGATTTGGGGTTGAATTCTACACTTAGAAATTTTCTAAGTCCAAGGGCTGATTTCCAGTTTTGAAGGAGCTGACTTTGGCTTGATATAACTCGTGATCCGTCGAGAGTTAGCTGTTGATTTCTAAATAAAATTTGTAGCCCTACTATAGATCTACAACTTTCATCTTTACGGATTTCACTTTTGACCAACGAGTTAGCCGTGCCAACGCGATGAAGTTTCGCTGTCAGGCTGTTCACCGGCGTTGATGACTTAACTGATGGCGAGCTACAGTAGCCCGACCGTATTCAGATGGTCACCGCCGCGTGGTGCCGCGCGTCGCCGGTCGCCTGAGCACGCTGCCACGCGCCGCGGACGCCCTGGCGTGGCCGGCCACTACATGAACCCACCCGCGCGCGCTCTGCCTTTCCCATTCACTCTCCTTCCTTCTCCGTCGCAGCCGCAGCAGCACACCGCCGACGCCGTCAGCCCGCCGAACTCGCTCGAGCTCGCCGCGGCACCACAGCCATCACCGTCCCGCCCAGAGCGCTGCGAGCACCCCCTGAACCGTGACGCCACTCTCTCTGAACCTGGCAAGCTCTAGGTAAGCGACATTGCCGAATCGCGCACCACCGTGACATGGCCGCCATGATCGCCGCCGGTGACCTTCCGTGGCCACGTTTGAGCATTTCACCTCAGCCTTTAGCGGTAGCATAGATAGGTCCGTCGTGATCCCTGGAAGCTTTCACGCGCCTTTTTCTGGTCACCGATTGCCGGGGTTCACCGGAGCTCCGCCACTCGCCATGGCTGAGCCGCCGGGTGCCATGGCCGGCGTGCTTAAGGGCCGCTAGGGTCTAGTATTAGGGTATCAATCGACGCGGGGTAGCTTAGGGAACATGCCGGTGTCCTTGATTTGGCCGGAGACCCCGCCGCCGGCGAGCTGCGCCGTCGTCCGCGCATCGCAGCCGCCTCCTCTGTTCTTGGCTCACTGACCGGTGGGGTCGGCTGACATCGGGACCCAGCTGTCAGTGACTGAGCAGTCTTAGGGCTAGTTCAAATTTTCAGTTTTGAATGCTGATTTGTGATTTTTGTAACTCCTAATTGGTAGATCCAAATTGAGTGATTCCAATTTTGTTAGACTCACAGTTAGGTCTAGTATTTAAGAAAAATATATCTTGAGCACATTTTGTAGAAATTTTGGATGAATTAAATAGGAACTTAAAAAGTGTTTTTGAATGCATGCAAACTTGTTTAAATCATATCTTGAGTTTCTGTGATCCAAAAATTATGAAATTTTGTGGGTGAGCTAGTCTTGTATAGTAGAAGCTCTGGTTAAAATTTAAGAGTCATTGCATGTGTAGTTTTTGAGTTATAGATTTTCCTTTTATCATTGGTAGATACTTGGGTAAATTTTAGTAAATTAATTATGAGTCCTATGGCCATGAAACTTGGTAGGTAGTATCTTGATACCTTATAGATGCTAGGAAAAATATGAAATCTGTTGCTTGACACTTTTCATTAGGGTTTCCTAATTATGCCAATTTAAGCTATTATGCCTTATCATTTTTGTGTAGGCTTTTATACTTGCTCAAATGGTGTGAAATTTTTATGGTAGTCTACTTAGAGCATGTAGTGTCTACTGTAATTTTTGTAGAATTAATGGGGTAGTTTTCATATATGTTTACTATTTCCACTAATTAATTAAATAAATTAAGAAAGGTAGTAAAAGAAATGTTTTGGTGATGGACACCCTACTTTCTGGTGTTCTTGTGATATGTGTGATATATCAGTAAAGTTAGTTTTGTCCAATTAAGTGTTTATATCATAAGTTAATAATTAATTGTTTGCATCATGTCCCTCTGGACAGATCTGGGGACTTTAGAAAGCTCCCCATGATAATTTGGTTTTCTGTGAATGAGTTGAATACAAGAGTTGTAGATAAATGAGGTAGCTAGCTCCTGTCAAAATTTGAGGGCATTTGGCCCAGTAGTTTAGAAACTACAGCTGTTTAAAGTTAGGTTGCAGTTTTTGCTGATTCTCTGCCTTGTGAGGATAGACTTCTGTTGATTGATGAATTCGACCTGGTAAAGGTTTGAATCATGCTTTGAGGTCTGAAAATGTTGTGTAGACAATTTTATAAGCTTTCCATATTGTCTTGTTGCATATCAATTGGATTTATAAATCTCCAGTTATAGCTAGTTTACTGCACCGCTACATAGTATTCATTTTGCTGAAATACAGTTGCTTGAGTGTATGTGGTTGCAATGTTCTCGTTGATTGTTTAGGGGTTAGCCTAACTTGAGAATATGCTTAGGTGCAGGTGCTAGGTCGTTAACTGAAGATGAGCAATTATACATTAGGTTGTATAAACTTGGTAAGTAAAGTGATTTGAATAGGGCTTAAGTTGGAATATGCAAACTACAGCGAACATGTGCATTCCCCGAGCATCCCTGACATTCGTTCATGTGCATCCATGATATTTATCTGCGCATTCATGCAATAGGTGTGCCGGAGGGAGTGACGTTGCTGGAGTTCGAGGGAGCCAACCAGGAGGAGGAACCCGAGGTGCAGGAAGCCGACGAAGCAGTCGCCGCGGAGGAATTGCCCGAGTGCCCTGACCACCAGCCTTCCTCGTTCCTGAAAGGCAAGCCCCGAAGCATATTAAGCCTCCCATGTTTTTACAAATACATTGAGTATCTTTTATTGTTGATGATGCATTAAGTATAGGAATTGGTTGGAACCAATTGCTGCATTATATATCCTTCCTTGTCCAGATATCGCACTGGAATCCTATTTAAGTTCAGGAACGGGTTAAATGCTTAGCCATGCTTAGTGCGGTAGAAGTCAGGTGATTTCCTGTCACCTGCGAGCTTTAGGATGAGGTGGATCACGGTTGGCTATATTTGCTATCGTGGAAAAGAACCATGTGAATAATGAATTAAGACCGGGCGGGGTCTTGTGTAGGTTTGAACATAGTGACTCCGTCTGAGTCGTTTAAGGACCGATACGCTGTACGTCCTCATGTCATGTTGAACGCAGCCTAACACTTAGCTGGCCGGATAAGTCGTTCCGACCGCGAAGCCTAGTAGCTCGACTCAGGCCGAGGACGCGAGCGGTGGCGACATTCTGGAGGTAGTAAGGATGTGCGGAGAGCCATTGGCATAAGTCCAAGGCGGGTTAGAGTCCCGAACAACCTTGGCAGAGTGGTTCTCTGAGAATGTCGATCTGTTCGGACTCGCGACTCCTGAATCGTACCAAAGGTGACTTGTTTGCGACCCTGACGGGGGAAGCAGGGTTTGTGTTTAGGAATACCCCTCCAGCTGGATAGGAATCGATTCGAATCGCCGTCTCTCCCGGATAGTGAGAACTTGACTGAGCAGCGGCAACGTAGATTCAATTAATTTAACGATATGGTTAAATGGATGATGATAAGGTTGCCACAATGAATACCTGATATGGTTATTAATGTTTGCACCCTAATAAAATGATTGCTTAGTACAGGTGCTAATATAGATGACAGGTTAATGGCTAAAAAGTCACTGCTAGTTCAGGTTAAGAGTTGATCATTATTACTTATGCTCTTCTGCAAAAAAAAGAAAGTGTCAGCCAGCTCCACTACATTAAGCTATGCATAATCCTTGGTGTCATTTGTTTGGTTTTCGACGGGTAAGTCTAGCTGAGTACATTCCCGTACTCAGGGTTTATTCCCTCTTGTTGCAGATGACCTTCTATATCAGGGATTCTGCAAGTACTGTCTCCACCCGGCGGGTGATGAGGACTAGATCATGGGCATGATCTCCTTTCTCTTATCTGAATGCTTTTGCGGTCTGTGATCAACCAACCAGTATGTGTATTTGAACTCGGTGTGTGAGTTAAACTATTTGCTTCCGCATGTTTTACAAGACTTGTTTTGTAATAACAATGACTCTGTGATGATGTAATCTATTTGCGAACATCTGTGAAATGTTGTAACGTACGATATGTTATGTTGGATTACTGTGATCTTGGTTGTATGCAAGTTGGTTTGAAATCCTTCGAGATTTCGGTTGACTACCGGGTTTATATGGGCTCAAGTTCGAGAATTTGATCGTTTCGGCGATTGTTTTTGTACTTGTGCTCTTATAAATTGGTCGGTTCCGTGACAGCTGGTATCAGAGCTAGATTCAACATTAAACATATCTTACGGCTATTTAAAACAAAAAGCTTTTGTTGTAAAAATGGTTTTCAAACTTATAGTTATATATAAGTGTTCAAAACTCAAAATTTTTATGGTATACTGGTGATCACATCCCTTATAGCCCACTTAAGGACTTCTAGGTGGCTTATATATAATTACTAACTGGGGGAATTGATTGTTTCTATTTCGTCGTCCATGCGGCGTGATATTGCATGGATGCCATTCGTTTGAATGGTAATGTATGGATCAATTGCCTCTATGCTAAGGTAAGTGTGAGTTGCGAGAGCATGACCGTCCAACCGTCGGTCTAGGGGAGAGTTAGTTGTGGTTACTGGAGTATTTACATGTTGCATACATGTATATATGAAAGTACTTAATTATGGGTACATTTCTCGGGTAGTTTGGATACCGAAGTATATATATCGGGGGATGTATATATGGAGAGTATCTTAGTACTACTTGTGTAATTAGCATTATATCTTGTTGGGTTGGGCTGCAATGAAGTTTTTCTGCAGGTACGCTAACAACGCACCGTGTAGATCGACTAGTTACCGCTAATTGAGAGAACGTATGTATGCCACCGTATAGTCCGCTAAAGCTTAAAATTTCTTAGGTTGTGAGGACGTACGGAACGAGCATGCATCATATTCACTCATGACCTTCATATTGCATTACTCCCTCCCTTATAATTGCTTATCCCAAGTTTAAAGTGAAATCTCTCGGCAAGAAGTTTGAAGAAGAGGAATACCAGAAAAAGTCCAAGGTGTTTCCAATGTGGGCAGTAATCGCTTCGACAAGTAGTTTGTTAGCAAGTCTCACTAGTTAAGCTTTTGCAGACATACTGGAAAAGTACCTCAATTCGCTCCCTTCGGGATGCGTATCGTAATGGTGAAGTTTAAAACTTGTCATGTTGGAATGCACTGCGTATAGCGCTAGTAATTTACTTGATGATGTGGTGATTGGAGAAGGAATTATTGCCTCTGTTTATTGTATGAAGTTTTCATTCTCGTCAGTAAATACAGTTTGGCACAATTATATTGTTCTTCTCCAATGTGCTGACATCATCAATAATTACTGGTGGCGCATTGTGCAGATGCCTCGTACTCGTTCCACCGGCGCGAGTGATGATGATGATCTTCCGCCACCACCACCCACACCAACGGAATTAATAGCAATGCTTGCGGAAGGACAGCGCACTATGGCCGAGGCCCTTCGTACGATTGCGAATCGTGATGGCCGTGGTCCACGCCAAGGACCGGATCCAAATCAGTACAGTGATTTCAAGGATTTCCTTGACACGAAACCCCCAATCTTCAAGGAGGCTGAGGAGCCTCTACAAGCTGATGAGTGGTTGAATACTCTCGAGCAGAAGTTTCGCCTGCTCCGCTTGACTGAGGTGCTAAAAACTGAGTACGCATCGCACCAACTGCATGGGCCTGCTGGCATTTGGTGGAGTCATCATCGGTCCACTATGCCTGCTAATGCCCAAATCACTTGGGATCAGTTCAAGTCTGCTTTCAGGGGAAATTACATTCCTCCTGGTCTTATGGCGATCAAACATACAGAGTTCATGAAGCTGACTCAGGGAAACAAGAGCCTGAACGAATACCTGCAAGCTTTCAACAACCTTGCAAGGTATGCTACCGAGTTTGTGGACACAGATGCCAAGAAGATTGCAAGCTTCAAGCGGGGACTTAGCCCCAAACTGATGAAGACCATGGGAAATTGCAAGTGCGCTCATTTTAATGAGTTTGTGAGTGATGCTTTATCGCAAGAGAACAACAATGCTATATATGCGGCTTCAAAAAGTCGTAAGAGGGCCTATGAGGCGGGTGCCTCACAATCTAAGGCTCCCGTCGCACAAAGGACTCCATTCCGTCCTCCAGCATCAGCCGCCAAGTTTCGCCCACCGCAAAAGAAGAATCCCGCCAAGACTGGGTTTCGCAAGGCATTTACAGTTGCTCTTCCCAAGGGCACTACCAGTCAGGGCAGTTCCAGAGCTCCACCAAGCAACATGCCGTGCTGGAATTGCAATAAGACAGGCCACTGGGCAAGGGAATGCCCTTACCCTAAGAAGAATAATTACCAGGGTGGCCGTCAAGGACAAGTGAACCACACTAATATTACTGAGATTCCTTCAGGAGAGGTAGTGACTGCCGGTAAGTTTCTAATTGACCAACACCCCGCAGTTGTACTATTTGATTCAGGTGCTTCGCATTCCTTCATTAGTCCATCATTTGCATCCAAGTTTATGCAGAAAACATATACTGTTGAGGGTGAGGGTTATTGTATAAGGGCTGCTAGTGGTATTATTCCAACCAAGCTGGTAGTTGGGGATGTACAATTTGTGATAGAAGGGCGAAGTTATCAGGTTGATCTGGTAATTTTACCGGGGCTAGGTATCGACGTGATATTGGGAATGAACTGGATGAGCCGTCATGGAGTGCTTATCGATACATCCACTAGGGTAGTTATGCTCAGAGATCCGAGCAATCAGGAGGGTTTTCTAGTACAGTTACCCAAGGATATCAGTCTTTCTTGCACGACCAATGCGGTGCAAGCAAAGTCTCTGGCAGATATCCCTGTCGTGTGTGACTTTCCGGATGTTTTCCCTGATGATTTGCCTGGATTGCCCCCGGATCGAGAAGTAGAATTCAAGATAGAGTTGCTTCCTGGTACAGCTCCCATCTCTAGAAGGCCATATAGAATGCCTCCCAATGAACTAGCTGAACTTAAGACCCAGTTGAATGAACTGCTAAAGAAAGGCCTTATCCGTCCTAGTTCATCTCCGTGGGGGTGCCCAGCCATCTTTGTGAAGAAGAAGGATCAATCTCTACGCATGTGTGTAGATTATAGACCCTTGAATGCAGTTACAATCAAGAATAAGTACCCTCTGCCACGCATAGATATCTTATTTGATCAGTTGTCTAAGGCAAAAGTCTTTTCCAAGATTGACTTGAGATCTGGGTATCATCAAATCAAAATTCGGCCTGAGGATGTCCCAAAAACCGCATTCTCTACAAGATATGGTCTATATGAGTACCTGGTTATGTCTTTTGGATTAACCAATGCCCCCGCACATTTTATGTATCTGATGAATTCAGTGTTTATGCCCGAGTTGGACAAATTTGTGGTGGTATTTATAGATGATATCCTGGTCTATTCTGAGAATGAAGAAGATCATGTTGAACATTTGCGGGTGGTTCTTACTAGATTGCGAGAACACCAGCTGTATGCAAAGTTCAGCAAATGTGAATTTTGGCTTCGTGAGGTACCTTTTCTTGGACACGTGTTGTCCGATGGTGGAATTATGGTTGATCCCACCAAGGTGCAAGAAGTATTGAACTGGAAGGCTCCCATCTCGGTGCACGAGGTTCGGAGTTTTCTGGGGTTGGCTGGCTATTATCGTCGCTTCATCCCGGATTTCTCTAAAATAGCCAAGCCTATGACTCGATTGCTGCAAAAAGACATGAAGTTTGTCTGGACTCCTGAGTGTGATGCGGCTTTCCATACCCTGCGAACTCTTCTAACATCAGCTCCGGTTTTGGCGCAACCGGATATCGAGAAACCTTTTGATGTGTTCTGTGATGCATCAGGTATTGGGTTAGGAGGTGTTCTTATGCAAGAGGGTAGAGTCATCGCTTATACCTCTCGCCAACTTCGGAAGCATGAAGTGAATTATCCAACGCATGACTTGGAACTCGCTGCAGTTGTTCATGCTTTGAAGGCCTGGAGACATTACCTACTTGGCAATGTGTGCAACATCTACACTGATCATAAAAGTCTCAAGTACATCTTCACTCAACCAGAGTTAAATATGCGTCAGAGAAGATGGCTCGAGTTGATCAAGGATTATAACCTTCAAGTGCACTATCACCCTGGCAAGGCAAACGTCGTCGCGGACGCCTTAAGCAGAAAGTCTCACCTATGAAAAGTGTCCAACGCTTTGGTGTGAAGCGAAAGCTTGCGCCGAGATATGTTGGTCCATTTGAAATCATTGGACAAAGTGGTAAAGTGGCGTACAAGATTCAATTACCTCCTGAGATGAGTGCTATCTTCAATGTCTTTCATGTATCCCAATTGAAGAAATGTCTTCGCGTCCCTAAAGAGAGAGTTCCTTTGGGGGATATCGAGTTAAAATCGGATTTGACCTTTGAAGAAAAGCCGGTTCGAGTGATTGACACTCGTGAGCGAGTGACTCGAAGTCGGGTAGTCAAGTTCTATAAAGTCATGTGGAGCAATCAGGGTAGTGAACGCGATGCAACGTGGGAAAGGGAAGACTATTTGAGGGATGGTTATAAGGAATTCTATCAACAATGGTACGCTTTTCAAATCTCGGGACGAGATTTTTATAAGGGGGGAGGGCTGTAACACCCCAGGTGTTTGGCTTCCACATTTGCACTGCATTTCATGAACATGAGCATCATGCATCCATTCTTGAACTTATATCACATGAAACATGATTTTGAAACATTGCAACATATTGTGTATTTCATGTGTATTGTTTCTTTTATGAAATGTAAAGTGTGCAACACTTAAGTGCAACATGTGACACTCACTTAGTGAAACCAGATTAGTTAATACTATGCAACAAGATCATGAAACATGTGAAACATGACTATGAAACATTTGCAACATTTCTTGTGTTTTTCATTGTTTCAGTATATACCTTGATCGATTCTTGTGTGACCAATGCATGGTGTGGCTAGAAATGCTTGTAAGTAACTTAGTTACACTTAGAATGTCATTAGGAACAATGTTCATGTTGATCATTTTGCCTAATTAGGTTTCCAAGTCATGGTTGACCAATTTGGAACCCTAGAGCTCCTGTGTTTGACTGTTTAAAAAGTGTAGCTTAGAATGTTTGCATGTCTAAGCCACCTAAAGCAAAGTTGTAGTAAATTTAATAAGGAACAAACTTTGTTTAGAAGCCAACTCATGAAAATGTGTGGAACATTCTCAAACATGGCCCACAAGTCAGATTTGGGGTTGAATTCTACACTTAGAAATTTTCTAAGTCCAAGGGCTGATTTCTAGTTTTGAAGGAGCTGACTTTGGCTTGATATAACTCGTGATCCGTCGAGAGTTAGCTGTTGATTTCTAAATAAAATTTGTAGCCCTACTATAGATCTACAACTTTCATCTTTACGGATTTCACTTTTGACCAACGAGTTAGCCGTGCCAACGCGATGAAGTTTCGCTGTCAGGCTGTTCACCGGCGTTGATGACTTAACTGATGGCGAGCTACAGTAGCCCGACCGTATTCAGATGGTCACCGCCGCGTGGCGCCGCGCGTCGCCGGTCGCCTGAGCGCGCTGCCACGCGCCGCGGATGCCCTGGCGTGGCCGGCCACTACATGAACCCACCCGCGCGCGCTCTGCCTTTCCAATTCACTCTCCTTCCTTCTCCGTCGCAGCCGCAGCAGCACACCGCCGACGCCGTCAGCCCGCCGAACTCGCTCGAGCTCGCCGCGGCACCACAGCCATCACCGTCCCGCCCAGAGCGCTGCGAGCACCCCCTGAACCGTGACGCCACTCTCTCTGAACCTGGCAAGCTCTAGGTAAGCGACATTGCCGAATCGCGCACCACCGTGACATGGCCGCCATGATCGCCGCCGGTGACCTTCCGTGGCCACGCTTGAGCATTTCACCTCAGCCTTTAGCGGTAGCATAGATAGGTCCGTCGTGATCCCTGGAAGCTTTCACGCGCCTTTTTCCGATCACCGATTGCCGGGGTTCACCGGAGCTCCGCCACTCGCCATGGCTGAGCCGCCGGGTGCCATGGCCGGCGTGCTTAAGGGCCGCTAGGGTCTAGTATTAGGGTATCAATCGACGCGGGGTAGCTTAGGGAACATGCCGGTGTCCTTGATTTGGCCGGAGACCCCGCCGCCGGCGAGCTGCGCCGTCGTCCGCGCATCGCAGCCGCCTCCTCTGTTCTTGGCTCACTGACCGGTGGGGTCGGCTGACATCGGGACCCAGCTGTCAGTGACTGAGCAGTCTTAGGGCTAGTTCAAATTTTCAGTTTTGAATGCTGATTTGTGATTTTTGTAACTCCTAATTGGTAGATCCAAATTGAGTGATTCCAATTTTGTTAGACTCATAGTTAGGTCTAGTATTTAAGAAAAATATATCTTGAGCACATTTTGTAGAAATTTTGGATGAATTAAATAGGAACTTAAAAAGTGTTTTTGAATGCATGCAAACTTGTTTAAATCATATCTTGAGTTTCTGTGATCCAAAAATTATGAAATTTTGTGGGTGAGCTAGTCTTGTATAGTAGAAGCTCTGGTTAAAATTTAAGAGTCATTGCATGTGTAGTTTTTGAGTTATAGATTTTCCTTTTATCATTGGTAGATACTTGGGTAAATTTTAGTAAATTAATTATGAGTCCTATGGCCATGAAACTTGGTAGGTAGTATCTTGATACCTTATAGATGCTAGGAAAAATATGAAATCTGTTGCTTGACACTTTTCATTAGGGTTTCCTAATTATGCCAATTTAAGCTATTATGCCTTATCATTTTTGTGTAGGCTTTTATACTTGCTCAAATGGTGTGAAATTTTTATGGTAGTCTACTTAGAGCATGTAGTGTCTACTGTAATTTTTGTAGAATTAATGGGGTAGTTTTCATATATGTTTACTATTTCCACTAATTAATTAAATAAATTAAGAAAGGTAGTAAAAGAAATGTTTTGGTGATGGACACCCTACTTTCTGGTGTTCTTGTGATATGTGTGATATATCAGTAAAGTTAGTTTTGTCCAATTAAGTGTTTATATCATAAGTTAATAATTAATTGTTTGCATCATGTCCCTCTGGACAGATCTGGGGACTTTAGAAAGCTCCCCATGATAATTTGGTTTTCTGTGAATGAGTTGAATACAAGAGTTGTAGATAAATGAGGTAGCTAGCTCCTGTCAAAATTTGAGGGCATTTGGCCCAGTAGTTTAGAAACTACAGCTGTTTAAAGTTAGGTTGCAGTTTTTGCTGATTCTCTGCCTTGTGAGGATAGACTTCTGTTGATTGATGAATTCGACCTGGTAAAGGTTTGAATCATGCTTTGAGGTCTGAAAATGTTGTGTAGACAATTTTATAAGCTTTCCATATTGTCTTGTTGCATATCAATTGGATTTATAAATCTCCAGTTATAGCTAGTTTACTGCACCGCTACATAGTATTCATTTTGCTGAAATACAGTTGCTTGAGTGTATGTGGTTGCAATGTTCTCGTTGATTGTTTAGGGGTTAGCCTAACTTGAGAATATGCTTAGGTGCAGGTGCTAGGTCGTTAACTGAAGATGAGCAATTATACATTAGGTTGTATAAACTTGGTAAGTAAAGTGATTTGAATAGGGCTTAAGTTGGAATATGCAAACTACAGCGAACATGTGCATTCCCCGAGCATCCCTGACATTCGTTCATGTGCATCCATGATATTTATCTGCGCATTCATGCAATAGGTGTGCCGGAGGGAGTGACGTTGCTGGAGTTCGAGGGAGCCAACCAGGAGGAGGAACCCGAGGTGCAGGAAGCCGACGAAGCAGTCGCCGCGGAGGAATTGCCCGAGTGCCCTGACCACCAGCCTTCCTCGTTCCTGAAAGGCAAGCCCCGGAGCATATTAAGCCTCCCATGTTTTTACAAATACATTGAGTATCTTTTATTGTTGATGATGCATTAAGTATAGGAATTGGTTGGAACCAATTGCTGCATTATATATCCTTCCTTGTCCAGATATCGCACTGGAATCCTATTTAAGTTCAGGAACGGGTTAAATGCTTAGCCATGCTTAGTGCGGTAGAAGTCAGGTGATTTCCTGTCACCTGCGAGCTTTAGGATGAGGTGGATCACGGTTGGCTATATTTGCTATCGTGGAAAAGAACCATGTGAATAATGAATTAAGACCGGGCGGGGTCTTGTGTAGGTTTGAACATAGTGACTCCGTCTGAGTCGTTTAAGGACCGATACGCTGTACGTCCTCATGTCATGTTGAACGCAGCCTAACACTTAGCTGGCCGGATAAGTCGTTCCGACCGCGAAGCCTAGTAGCTCGACTCAGGCCGAGGACGCGAGCGGTGGCGACATTCTGGAGGTAGTAAGGATGTGCGGAGAGCCATTGGCATAAGTCCAAGGCGGGTTAGAGTCCCGAACAACCTTGGCAGAGTGGTTCTCTGAGAATGTCGATCTGTTCGGACTCGCGACTCCTGAATCGTACCAAAGGTGACTTGTTTGCGACCCTGACGGGGGAAGCAGGGTTTGTGTTTAGGAATACCCCTCCAGCTGGATAGGAATCGATTCGAATCGCCGTCTCTCCCGGATAGTGAGAACTTGACTGAGCAGCGGCAACGTAGATTCAATTAATTTAACGATATGGTTAAATGGATGATGATAAGGTTGCCACAATGAATACCTGATATGGTTATTAATGTTTGCACCCTAATAAAATGATTGCTTAGTACAGGTGCTAATATAGATGACAGGTTAATGGCTAAAAAGTCACTGCTAGTTCAGGTTAAGAGTTGATCATTATTACTTATGCTCTTCTGCAAAAAAAAGAAAGTGTCAGCCAGCTCCACTACATTAAGCTATGCATAATCCTTGGTGTCATTTGTTTGGTTTTCGACGGGTAAGTCTAGCTGAGTACATTCCCGTACTCAGGGTTTATTCCCTCTTGTTGCAGATGACCTTCTATATCAGGGATTCTGCAAGTACTGTCTCCACCCGGCGGGTGATGAGGACTAGATCATGGGCATGATCTCCTTTCTCTTATCTGAATGCTTTTGCGGTCTGTGATCAACCAACCAGTATGTGTATTTGAACTCGGTGTGTGAGTTAAACTATTTGCTTCCGCATGTTTTACAAGACTTGTTTTGTAATAACAATGACTCTGTGATGATGTAATCTATTTGCGAACATCTGTGAAATGTTGTAACGTACGATATGTTATGTTGGATTACTGTGATCTTGGTTGTATGCAAGTTGGTTTGAAATCCTTCGAGATTTCGGTTGACTACCGGGTTTATATGGGCTCAAGTTCGAGAATTTGATCGTTTCGGCGATTGTTTTTGTACTTGTGCTCTTATAAATTGGTCGGTTCCGTGACACCGTGTCACCTAGGATTTCCATTGGGTGCGTCCAAAATGATTTCTGAACCTATGGTACGTTCCATGCAAAGCATGCACCTATCTTGAGTGAAGATTAGCACTATCTCCAAACGGACCAAAACGAGCTTCCACTTGAGCCTCGTCACCTAGGAGTACCATCTAGTGCGTCCAAAATGATTTCTGAGCTATGGTATGTTTGCCGCAAATCGTGCAACAATCTTGCATTGACACTAACACCGTCTCCAAACGGATCGGAACAAGATTCTACAAGACCCACTCACCTAGGAGTTCCATCGGGTGCATCCAAAATGATTTCTGAGCCAATGGTACATTTGGCACAAACTGTGCACCTATCTACGTCAAGATTAACACTATCTCCTAACGGACCGAAACGAGCTTCCACTTGAGCCTCATCACGTAGGAGTACCATTAGGTGTGTCCAAAATGATTTTTGAGCCTCTGATATGTTTGGCGCATACCATACACCTATGTTGGACTGACATTTAAACCGTCTCTAAATGGACTAAAATGAGATTCCACTTGACCCACATCACCTAAAAGTTCCATCGGGTGCGTCCAAAATGATTTTCGAGCCTATGGTACGTTCGGCGCAAACCGTGCACCTATCTTGCATCATGCATAGCACGATCTCTCAACAGATTGAAATGAGCTTGCACTTGAGCCTCGTCACCTAGGAGGACCATCGGTGGATCCAAAATGGTTTCTGAGCCTATGGTACGTTTGGCGCAAACCGTGCACCTATCTTACCCCAACACGGACATCATCTCCAAACGGACCGAAACATGATTCGACATGACCCGTGTCACCTAGGAGTTCCATCGGGTGTGTCCAAAACCATTTCTGAGCCTATGGTACATTCCATGCAAACCATGCACCTATCTTGAGTGAAGATTAGCACTATCTCCAAACAGACCAAAATGAGCTTCCACTTGAGCCTCGTCACCTAGGAGTACCATATGGTGCGTCCAAAACGATTTCTGAGCCATGGTATGTTTGCCGCAAACCGTGCAACAATCTTGCACCGACACTAACATTGTCTCCAAATGGATCAAGATGAGATGCGACATGACCCACTCACCTAGGAGTTCCATCGGGTGCATCCAAAATGATTTCTTGGCCAATGGTACCTTTGGCACAAACCGTGCACCTATCTTGCGTCAAGACTACCACTGTCTCCTAATGGACCAGAACGAGCTTGCACTTGAGCCTCGTCACATCGAAGTACCATCGGGTGTGTCCAAAATGGTTTCTAAGCCTATGATACATTTGGCGCATACCATGCACCTATGTTGCACTGACACTAACACCGTCTCCAAACGGACTGAAATGAGATTCCACATGACCCACATCACCTAGAACTTCCATCGGGTGCGTCCAAAACGATTTCTGAGCCTATGGTGCATTCGGCACAAACCGTGCACCTATCTTATGTCAACACTAGCACTATCTCTAAACAGAACGAAACGAGGTTGCACTTGAGCCTTGTCACCTAGGAGTATCATTGGTGCATCCAAAACGATTTCTAAGCCTGTGGTACGTTGGCACAAACCATGCAGCTGTCTTGCACCGACACTAACACCATCTCCAAACAGACCGAAACATGATTCGACATGACCCGTGTCACCTAGGAGTTCCATCGGGTGCATCCAAAATGATTTCTAAGCCTATGGTACGTTCCGCGCAAATAGTGCATCTATCTTGCGACAAGCCTAGCACGATCTCTCAATAGACCGAAACGAGCTTGCACTTGAGCCTCATCACCTAGGAGTACCATCGGTGTGTCCAAAACGGTTTTTGAACCTATGGTACGTTTGACGCAAACCGTGCACCTGTCTTACACCCACACGAACATCATCTCCAAATGGACCGAAACGTGATTCAACATGACCTGTGTCACCTAGGATTTCCATCGGGTGCGTCCAAAATGATTTCTGAACCTATGGTATGTTCCACGCAAACCATGCACCTATCTTGAGTGAGGATTAGCACTATCTCCAAATGGACCGAAACGAGCTTCCACTTGAGCCTCGTCCCCTAGGAGTACCATCTGGTGCGTCCAAAATGATTTCTGAGCCATGGTATGTTTGCCGCAAACCGTGCAACAATCTTGCACCGACACTAAGACCGTCTCCAAATGGATCGAAACGAGATTCTACAAGACCCACTCACCTAGGAGTTCCATCGGGTGCATCCAAAATGATTTCTGAGCCAATGGTACGTTCGGCACAAACTGTGCACCTATCTACGTCAATATTAGCGCTATCTCCTAACGGACCGAAACGGGCTTCCACTTGAGCCTCGTCACATAGGAGTACCTATCGATGCGGGACCCATGGGATACACCGCAAGGAAGAGAGGAGATCTAGTTTGATTAGGATTCCTCCCATGTAATCCTAGTAGTAATACTACCCTATAATCCTACTAGGACTCTACATTGTAAACCGACTAGGACTCTGGCCTCCTGATTATATAAATGAGGGTAGGGCTCCTTAGAAGGAGAGACAGAACATAACACAACACTTTACAATCAATCCAACGCAAAGGCTAACGCCGACTGGACGTAGGGTTATTACTCAACCACGGTCGAGGGCCCGAACTAGGATAAATCGACTGTCTCTTGCGTTAACCATCGAGTTCCGCATACGCTGAAGCCCGAACATAATGCCCCGGGGACCCCCGTGGCAGGCTATCAGTGGTGAAACATCGATAGCTGGCGTGCCAGGTAGGGGCTTTCAGCGACTTTGCATCTGAGAGCTCGATGGACCTCGACAACATGATCTTCTCAATAGGATCAACCTTCATCTTCGGTTCGTGGATCTGCGAGGCAGGAGACGATGGCAAGCTCTAGGGCCATCTGCTCAAAGATTCAGAGCATCATCAAGACCTTTCCATTTCGGTGACTACAACAGATCAACTTGCTAGAAGATTTGCATAGCTCGCGATGTACGATCCAACTCAGATTTCGTGGCTTCATGCATCTGATTCAAAGTCAAGCTCCGCTTCCGAGATGGAGTATTATCCGAGTTCTTTCGGAAAACTGAGTTCTTTTCCGACAAGGCTCCGAAGCACGACATCAACCTATCAAGAATACAACTCAGAGTAGACTTTGAGTACTTTAAAGAAGACAAGTCCTTTTCCGTTCTATCTAGGCAAGATGGCAACGTCTTATCGGGCACAGCTCGAAAGATCTCTTAATCCAGTGCTTAGAATGCCATAGAAAGGAGCCTAGGAAGGTCTCGTCTTAACTATAACATCTCAAGACTGCATCATCCACTAGCCAGGTTCTGTTCCTGAGGATAGCCGCACCCAACTAGTTGACAATGCAACAACAACAGCTCTACCCTACCAAGAGGGAGAATCGATCTACGACCTAGAAGCCTCTACTGAGGTTATCAACAACTCTAACATTACGAAAACCAACGCCGATGATAGAACAACTCACGCTCAAGAAGTATTCATGAGTCGCCATCCTTGATCACCATTGGTCCCCCCAGAAGCGCCCGACGTCAGGTCTTTAGATGAATCTGAGTCCAACATATCACCATTTACCTAGGGGCACGATGGTGAGACCGAGAGTCAGAGGCAAGCCAGAGAGAGAAAGAACAAATTGAAACAAGGACGTCAACATTGTGCTAAGCAATGCAAGGAAGCTTGGATCAGATATGAGTCAAACCTAGCCAAGTATAATAGAAGAAAATCAGAGCGAGAGGTCGAGGAAGGACGAGCAGTGAATACACCCTACGATAAGATCCGAGAGGCACTAGAAGAACTCAGGGCGACTTCACATCCCAGTGAAAAATAAGAATAGCTCTGAGACTTCCTCCGATCAACAGTCCTAAGAACGCACGACAGAAGGGCCCGCTCAAGACTACCTGATAGGTCAACATCTCACGAGCAGGAAGATCAAAATCAAAGGAAGTCCGCTTTCAAGAGACTTGGACCAAGTGGAAGTCACAACAGAGAAAGCAGAAGAAACCATAGTCAAAACGACCGAGTCGAACAACCAAGAAAGTCTAGAAGCAAAGCACCTACTCGGACAGCCACGCAAAACTATTCTCACCAAGACAATAGTTGGCAAGAAGGGGGCGCTAAATCAGAATACACAGAAGCCAAAACGCACAATAGATTCCCCTGTTTTGCAAACATACTTGCTTCAATACGACTGCCTCACAAGTTCAAGCCATCCAACCATTCCAAGTATGATGGCAAGACCGAACCAAAGCAATGGCTCAGGATTTACTCGCAATCGATTGAATTGGCCGGAGGAGAGGATGACATCAAGACCTTGTTCTTTCCCATGGCCCTAGAAACCATGCCACTTCAATGATTTGACAAATTGAATCCAGGATCAATCAGAAATTGGGAGGACTTGCAAAGAGCTTTCTATGAAAATTTTGTGGGTATCATTACACACCCAATTACCCACGTAGAGTTAAAAGGACTCAAGCAGAAAGGAGGTGAAAGTCTCAGAAATTACTATCGATAATTTGGCGAACTACGAGCTCAAGTACATGACATCACCCAATGAGAAGTAATTGAAGCTTTCTCTCATGGAATCATGGCTAGGTGGCAATTTCAAGACTTCTGCAAAGAAAACCCAAGAAACAATGAAGAATTCAGACGAACAGTGGAAAAGATGATTACTGTAGAAGAAAAGACACGAGAAAGATTCCTAGATAGAAACAACCGAGACAACTCAGATAAGCAAAATCATCAAAACAACAGACAACAGGAAAGAAAACGTGGACCAGACAACACCGTAGTAGTGACTGACAAATCAAGAAAGTTTTCCAAGCCCAGGAGGTATGACAACATTGAAAACATGCATTGCATCTTGCACCCCAAAGGAAATCACACCATTGGAGATTGCTACACCTTCAAAGATCGATACACAAGAAAAGATAGTAAGGAGAATACCAAAGAAGGCAATCAAAAAAAAGAAGAAGACAACCACGAAGACAAGTGATTCCAAAAATCCAGGGGGACAGTAGCAGTAATCTTTGTCGGGGTTCCAGATTCTAGAAGCAAACATCAAGAAAAGCTAGCGCTGTGAACCATCAAGGCAGCAGAACCGGCTACTCCAAGATATCTCAACTGGTCACAGTATCCAATCCAATTTTCAAGAGAAGACCAATGGACTAGCATAGGAAACGCAGGCCATTACCCATTGGTTCTAGATCCAACTATTGCTAGTATGACCAAAAGTACTAATCAACGGGGGAGACGGACTCAACATCACTTTCTCAGAAACTCTAAGGAAGATGGGACTACAACTCGCTGAGATGATTACACCAACAAGGACACCTTTTTATGGCATAGTACCCAGCAAGGCAGCAATGCCACTTGGACAAATCACTCTACCGGTCACTTTCAGGACTCCCTCAAACTACCGTACAGAGTTCATCAAGTTTGAAGTTGTGGACTTCGATTCATCATATCACACAATCCTCGGGCGCCCAGCACTAGCAAAATTCATGGCGATACCGCACTATCCATACCTGTTGCTTAAGATGCTAGGGCCTAACGGTGTCCTTTCTCTTTGGACTGATTTGAAGCGCGCTTTTGACTGCGATGTTCAGGCAATCCAAATTGTAGCAAAAGCACAGGCCACCGATGGAAGAAAAGAAATAGCCACTGTTGCAGTAGAAATTAGCCCAAAAGAGCTAGAGATACCGGCTAAAAAACCCAGCATCCTAGCACCACCAAAAGAAGCCGACGTCAAGCAAATCGACCTGGGCACCGGTGATCCATCCAAAACGGCAACCATCAGCGCCCACCTCTCGGCAAAATAGTAACTTGCGCTTACCAACTTTCTTCAGGACAACAAAGATATCTTCGCTTGGAAGCCGACCGACATGCCAGGGGTTCCAAGAGAGTTGGCTGAGCACAAAATTGATATCAATGAAGGCTCCAAGCCTATGAAGCAACGACTACGACAATTCTCACCCGACAAGAAGGAAGCAATTAGAAAAGAAATCATAAAACTAATGGCAGCCAGATTCATCAGAGAAATCCTCCATCCAGATTGGCTAGCAAACCTAGTTCTAGTATAGAAAAAGAATACGGACGAGTGGCGCATGTGTGTCGACTACACAGATCTCAACAAACACTACCCGAAAGATCCGCTCGGGCTACCACGCATCGATCAGATAGTTGATTCAACAGCAGGATCTGCCTTATTGTCCTTCCTTGATTGCTATTCAGGATATCACCAGATCGCATTAAAGGAACAAGACCAGAGCAAGACATCTTTCATCACTCCATTCGGTGCCTACTGCTATAAAACCATGTCATTTGGACTCAAGAATGCTAGTGCCACTTACCAAAGAGCTATCCAAATGTGTCTGGGTGATCAGATCGGTGAAAACATAGAGACATACATGGATGATGTAGTAGTAAAGACAAAGAACCCGGACACACTCATTGAAGACTTAAAGCAAACCTTCGAAAACCTGAAAAGATGGAGGTGGAAATTGAACCCAAACAAGTGTGTATTCGGAGTTCCTTCAGGACAACTACTCGGATTCTTGGTCAGTCATCGCGGAATCGAAGCAAGCGCCAAGCAAATTCGAGCCATAACAAAGATGGGCCCTCCTCGAAGTGTCAAAGATGTGCAGAAGCTAACAGGCTGCATGGCGGCCCTAAATCGTTTCATATCAAGACTCGGCGAAAAAGGGTTACCTTTCTTTAAACTGCTAAAGAAGATAGACAAATTCGAGTGGATAGAAGAAGCCAACGAAGCTTTCAAGAATCTCAAGGCATACCTAACTTCCTCGCCCATTCTCACACCTCCAAAGAAATACGAAGACATGATGCTGTACATTGTGACAACTTCTACTATGATCAGCACAGCGATTGCCATAGAAAGAGAAGAAGGGCATGTATATAAAGTATAACGCTCCGTATACTACATCAGCGAAGTACTGTTAGAATCAAAAATCTGGTACCCGCATGTACAAAAACTACTCTACGCCCTACTGATCACTTCACGCAAGCTTCACCACTATTTTGAAAGCCACAAGATTACCGTGGTGATAGATTTCCCACTCAGAGACATCCTGCACAACAGAGACGCAACAGGGCGCATATCTAAGTGGGGAGTTGAACTTGGTGCTCTCAATATTGATTTCACCCCACGGAAGGCAATTAAATCTCAAGCCCTGGCCGATTTTGTTGCCGAGTGGACAGAAATTAAACAACCTATGTCAAATACCATCCTCGATCATTTGAAGATGTACTTTGATGGATCACTCAAGCTAGGCGGAGCCGGTGCAGGCGTTCTCCTCATTTCTCCAGATGGAAAGCAACTCAAGTATGTCCTTTAGATACTATGGCAAGCTACAAACAATGAAACAGAATACGAAGCCCTCATCCACGGGCTACGAGTGGCAATTACCCTCGGAATCAAGTGTTTACTCGTATACGGTGATTCAGCAGTAGTCATCAATCAAGTCAACAAAGATTGGGATTGCACCAAAGAAAACATGGGCGCCTACTGTGCTAAAATACGAAAGCTCGAAAAACATTTTCAAGGATTAGAAATTCTACACGTCCTGCGTGATTCTAATATTGCGACAGATGTCGCAGAACTGACCAATTTATAAGAATACAAGTACAATGGCAATCCGCAAGCGGTCGCACTGTCATACTTGAACCCATATAAACCCGGTAGTCCGTCGAGTACCACGACGGGTCTCGATAAACGATTTACAACAACCAAGATCGTACATGATTCAACATACATGCCACACATTACATAAAGTTCACAGATACTTTTCATCATCAGAGTACGACTATAAAGTTATTACAAACCGAGTTTGATAATTAAAGTGGAAGCAAATAAGTTCGAAGATAAAGTTTCCAACATAGTTTGATACAGTGCCAAACCAGATCACGGTCCACAAAAGCAAGGATAGGAATTACTAAGGAAGCCTGCCCAAGGCTTACTCCTCATCCACAGCGGGATAGAAGCAACTCTTGCAATAACCATGATACACAGTGCCATCTGCAACAATGGGAAAATAAACCCTGAGTACGAGAAGGTACTCAGCTAGACTTACCCGTCATGAACCAGAAATAAAATGACTCCAAGGATTATGCAAGGCTGTATAAGTGGACGTAACTTGACAACATTTTGCGTAAAAGGCAATTACCCATTGTACAATTATGATTCCTTTATCAAGTTAATTATAGCTATCCATTTCTAGATTAGCAACTATCCTGTGCCAAACATGTGGTATATCATTTAGAAGCATACAAGAGTAACCATAGCAGGTATTGTAATTCCATATTCATCTGAACCATCATGTTTCATAATATAGCTGCTATGATGTTGGGACTAGCCAAGTTTCTCACTATCCGGGAGAGACGGCGATTCGAATCGATTTCAACCAGCTGGGAATTTATTCCTAACACAAACCTAGATCTACCAGCCACGATAGTCTTAGGTCACCTTTGGTACAACTCCGGTACACATTTCGCGGGTTCGAACTGCGCCGCACAATCTGGAACACCAGATGCTAGGATGCTTAGGCCAAACCTGCCCTTGGGCTCAGTCTGATCGTTCCCCGGAAGGAGCACACAACAGAACGATTCCCGGCCTGAGTTGAATTACTCGGCTTCGCGGTCGGAACGAGTTATCCGGCCAGCTAAGTGAGAGGCATGCGTTCAATCTTGTCAGAAGCGCCAACAACGGTACGGTCCTTAATCGACACGGATGGGGATAAGTCCACACCCAAGACCTCCATGCCTTGTTGCTTCCCTATCGACCTCCTGTCCGGTCTCAATTTACTTTTACCTTATGGTTCTGTTCCACGATAGCAGATATAGCCAACCGTGCTCCGGTATCCACCTATATCTCACAGGTGACAGGACATCACCCGACTTCTACCGGTCTAAGCATGGCTAAGCATATATATTCGATCCTGGACCTATACCGGTTAAAGGTGTAATATCTGGACAAGGAATGTACATGCATCAAGTGGTTTCATTCAACTCTTATAACCTAATGCATCAATCATAAATACGTAAGTAAACATTTGTAAATTACTAGGAGACTTATAATGCTCCGGGGCTTGCCTCGCAGAAAGGAAGTAGGGCGATGGTCAGGACACTCCGGAAGCTCTTCAGGGTTCTGCTCCACGCCTTCGGGAGCTGCGGCTTGCGGATCCTCCTGCAGGTTCCCTTCCTCTGCTTCTTCGAATTCCAGCAACGTGATCTCTTCCTCCGATCCTAGATGCATGAGTATGGTATAAGTATTACGAATGCATATATGTTAACAAGTGCATCATGTTGTTTGAGTAGGTGCATATCTCTTCTCGATTACTACTTAACTACTTTTACAATGCATCGACTATGCCATACAGTAGCTACTTGTTTCACTCATAACTGGAGTTCTACAAATCCAAAACAGTGATCCTGGACTTTCTGGAAAGCTTATCAAATTCTCTACAACTTTGTTATTAACCATTTTTACAGTCTACATCAGTTTCAACATGTAACTCCTCACACTCTAGAATCAGTCCGGAAATGATTTAACATGCAATATAAAGTAAGAATACTTCTACTTTATGTAATCATTCAACATTTGACAAACTAGAACCTACCAACAGTGTAAGCATACCAAATACAGTTAAGATGATATAATGGTGAAGCCCAAACTATTTATTAAATTGCCTTTATTATTTTATTTAGATATCTAGGTTAAATAATAAATATATATCAGATGTGCTTAATAAATTCTCAAAAATTTACAGAGCCTTACTAATTCTATCAAAGGACTACTATAAAAATTTCATGTCATTTTACTAAGTAGAACATTCTATACAAAAATGATAAGGAAGCAAGGCTTGAAATAGCATAAATGGAAAATCCTACTGAAAAGTGTCAAGCAACAGATTTCTTATTTTTCCTAACATCCATATGGTACTAGTATCACCTCCAACAAATTTCATGAATTTTGGACTCATAATTAATTTATAAAAATTCATGCAATGATTAACTATTTATAAAAGAAAAAATCTATAACTATAGATCTACACATGCACTGGTCTTCAAATTTTTATCCAAGCTCATATATGCTAAGACTAACTTACCACAAAAATTTCATAATTTTTGGAGCACAGGAACTCTAGATATAAAATAAACAAATTTGAATGCATTCAAAAGCACATTTGAAATCCCTATTTAAATCTCCAAAACTTTCTACTGTAAATGTTAAAAACATATTTTTCCTAAATACTACACTTCCTAAGGAACACTACAAAATTTATTTCACAAATTTGGGAGCTACCAAACTAAAGATACAAAAATAACAAAACACATGTGAATCTGCATGCAAACTGAACTAGATTTGAAATGCTGAGTCGCTGACACGCGGGACCCACTGGTCAGCGAGACAAAAACAGAGCACAGCGGCGCTGCACGACGGACGCGGCCAAAACTCGACGGCGGTGAGTTCGCCAGCGGTGACATCATCACTAGACCTTCTACTCGACCTAGCGCGTCGATTGGTATACTTGGCCGGTCCTATTGCCGACCCTAGAGCTGACGGCGGCGACCATGGCGGAACGACGGAGCTGGACCACGGCGGCACGCTAGTGTGGGCTACGGTGGCTCGAACGGACGCTGCGCCGAGCATCACCGAGCTACGGCGGAGCTATCTAGTGCCCTAACGCGGCCTGGGATGGACGGTGGCGATGTGGCCACGGAGACGGAGCTCACGGCGGAACTCCGGCGAGCTTAAACGCGCGGCGATGGCTTACCAAGCTGGAACAGCGGACACGGGAGGAGGTAGTAGGTTGCTGGGGAGCTAGTGGTGCTACTGCGGTGAAGAATGGACGGCTCGTCGCGAGCTGTGCACGGCTATGGCGACGGCGGAGCTGCGGGCGCTCGGCGGCTGCTGCAGCGAGGAAGAAAGGGAGCCAGAAGCGAAATGGGAGCGCGGAAGGGGTCGGGCGGACGCTGGCGGGGTTAAGGCCGCGCCCAGGCGCGTCATGGCCTGCGCGGACAGACCGGCGGCGACGCACGGTCGTTTCCCGCGCCACACGGCGGCCACGGCCTGACGGCGGTCGGCCACTGAATCAGCCGATTCAGTTCGTCAGTTAACCCGAAGTCGAGCCTGACAGCTAGTTTTCAAGTCGACATATCTGCTAATCCGTAGCTCCTAAGCGAAAACGATCTACATGGTTTTTGTAGCTTGAAGTACCAGCTACAACTTTGGTTCAAGCACCTCGTTCTAATTCGCAATAGAGACGGAGTAATATCGTGCTCAACATCGGCTGTCAGTCGGTTAGTCGATCAACCACTTAGAAAATTTGTTAAGTGTTGAAAGCTGGATTTTGCTGGTTTTTGTGGGACCCATTCAAGCATGTTAGAAGCTGAATCAGTCCATGACCCAAAAATAAAAGTTGTTCCTTATGTCAAACACTCCAACTTTGCTTTAGTGAACTCCTCCATGCAAGGTCTCTAACACCTAGTTCAACTTTAGTCAAACATGTCACTTTGAAATCATGATACATATTCAAACCATTACCAGATGACCAAACTAGCCCTAGCCCTAAATACCAAAGTTGTTCATAATGATACTCTAAGCATGTTTAAACAATTTGCAAGGTCATTTAAGCATTTCATGTAGTAGTCACTCATAGAGCTATTGAAAGTAATCACATGAAATATCACCTAAGTGCTTGGTCATGAAATGTGGCCTTCATGAACAAGGTTCCTTTTGTTAACCTAAGTATAGCTAAGGTGTTTTAGTGACCAACATTACCCACTTGCATTCATTTGTACAAGATCATATGCATATGTTCCAAGAAACACGAAATAACAAGCAATGTTTCATATGTTTCGGTCAAATGTTTCAATGGCAAATGATGATTTATGAATGCTTGATGCTCATGCTCATGTTATGCAAGTCAAGTTATGCAAGGCTAACACCCGAGGTGTTACAGCCCCTCCCCCTTATAAAAATCTCGTCCCGAGATTTGCAAGACCTACCATTCTTGGAAAAAGGCGGGATAAACTTCTTGCAGATAATCTTCTCTTTCCCATGTAGCATCTTGTTCACTATGATTGTTCCACACCACCTTATAGAACTTAATAATCTTACTCCTTGTTACTCTCTCCATCTCTTCTAATACTCGAATTGGCTTTTCTTCATAGGTCAAATCCGATTGAAGTTGCACGTTGGTGGGTGCAATAGCTTCTCCCGGTACTCGAAGACATTTCTTTAGTTGAGAAACATGGAACACATCAAAGATTGCACTCATCTCTGTTGGTAGTTGTAGCTTATACGCAACATTTCCCTTTCGTTCCAAAATTTTGTATGGCCCTACATATCTTGGTGAAAGCTTCTTTTTCATCCCAAATCTCTTCACACCTTTCATGGGTGATACTCTCAAGTACACATAGTCACCTACTTCAAAAGTTAGTGGTCTTCTTCTTTTATCGGCATAACTCTTCTGTCTTGATTGAGCTGCCTTCATGTGTTGTTGGATGATACGTACTTGTTCTTTGGCTTCATTGACAAAATCAATACCAAAGTATCTCCTTTCATCGGGCTCAATCCAATTCAATGGAGTTCTGCACTTTCTGCCATACAAGGCTTCAAATGGAGCCATTTTGATACTCGCTTGATAACTATTGTTATAGGAGAATTCAGCTAAAGGTAACCATTTCTCCCATGAACCTTTTGAAGATATAACACAAGCCCTAAGTAAATCTTCTAGGATTTGGTTCACTCGCTCTGTCTGTCCTGAAGTTTGCGGATGATAAGCTGAACTTCTGATTAGCTTGGTTCCCAAAGCTTGGTGTAAGTGCTCCTAGAAACGAGCTATGAACTGTGGTCCTCTATCTGAGATTATGGTCCTGGGTACTCCATGCAATTTCACGATCTGGGCAACATATATTTCAGCGTATTTCCCAACTATATACCGCGTGTTCACGGGTATAAAGTGTGCTGACTTGGTGAGACGATCAACAATGACCCAGATTGAATCGTGACCTTGTGGTGTTGTTGGAAGGCCTGTGATAAAGTCCATACTGATCTCCTCCCATTTCCATCCTGGAATAGGCAGTGGCTGAAGTAATCCAGCGGTTTTCATATGGACGGCTTTCACTCTACTGCAGTTATCACACCTAGCAACATAGGCTGCGATCTCTTTCTTCATCTTAGTCCACCAAAAATGGTTTCTTAGATCTTGATACATTTTACTACTACCCGGGTGGATAGACAATTTGGACGAGTGAGCTTCTTCTAAAATTTGATTCCTTAGCTCACGGTCTTTTGGTACCACTAGCCGGTTCTCAAACCATAATACACCTCTTTCGTCCAATCTAAAATGTTTGGTTTCTTGCTCTTGCATTTTTCTCTTAATGTGACTTATTCCAACATCTGTCTGCTGTAGCTCTATGATTTTGCCCTCAAGCGAACAACTGATTGTGATATTGTGTAGTACAGCAGGATGTAGCAAGTTGAATCCATCTTCCAATAGTGCTTCCACAGGGTTGCAATGGGACTTTCGACTAAGTGCATCGGCTACTACATTAGCTTTACCTGGATGGTAATGCACTTCCAAATTATAGTCCTTAATCAATTCCAACCATCTACGTTGTCTCATGTTCAGTTCTGGCTGGGTAAAAATATACTTGAGGCTTTTGTGGTCAGTACAGATATGACATACATTGCCCAGCAAGTAATGTCTCCATATCTTTAGTGCATGGACAACGGCTGCAAGTTCCAAATCATGTGTAGGGTAGTTGACTTCATGTTTTCTCAGTTGCTGAGAGGCATATGCAATTACTCTCCCTTCTTGCATAAGCACACATCCCAAACCTATTCCTGATGCATCACAAAATACATCAAAAGGCTTTTCAATGTCTGGTTGTGCTAGCACAGGTGCTGTAGTCAACAAAGTTTTGAGGGTGTGAAAAGCTGTTTCACATTCTGGTGTCCATTTGTATTTCTCATCTTTCTGAAGTAGTCTAGTCATAGGCTTAGCTATCTTTGAGAAATCTGGAATAAACCGGCGATAGTATCCTGCTAACCCTAGAAAACTCTAAACTTCATGCACCGAAGTTGGGGCTTTCCAATCCATGACCTCTTGTACTTTTGATGGGTCTACTGAGATTCCATCTCTCGATAAAATGTGACCTAAAAATGGTACTTTGCTCATCCAAAATTCACATTTGCTAAACTTGGCATATAGTTTATGCTCCCTCAGTCTGGATAGGACAATCCTCAGATGCTCTTCATGAGCTGACTCATTTTCTGAATAAATCAATATGTCATCGATAAACACGACCACGAACTTATCAAGTTCGGGCATGAATACCGAGTTCATTAGGTACATGAAATAGGCTGGAGCATTCGTTAGTCCAAAAGACATAACCAAATACTCGTATAAGCCGTACCTAGTAGAGAAAGCAGTTTTGGGTATATCCTCCGGTCTGATCTTTATCTGATGGTAACCTGATCTCAAGTCAATTTTGGAGAATACCTTTGCCTTCGCTAGCTGATCGAACAAGATGTCGATGCGGGGTAACAGATATTTGTTCTTGATGGTCACAGCATTGAGTGGTCTGTAATCTACACACATCCTCAGTGACTTATCCTTCTTTTTCACAAACAGTGCTGGACATCCCCACGGAGATGAGCTAGGTTGGATAAGACCTTTGTCCAATAGATCTTGCAATTGAACCTTAAGTTCTGCTAACTCATTGGGTGGCATTCTATATGGCCTTCTGGATATAGGTGCGGTACCTGGCACTAATTCAATCTTAAATTCCACGTCCCTATCCGGTGGTAGACCTGGTAATTCCTCTGGAAATACATCCGGAAACTCACAAACCACGGGAATATCACATATGGTGGTGGCTTGGATAGCACAGGCTAAATGTTGGGGTTCGAAATCGCGGGAGAGTGGAACTAGAAAAGCATTCCCTCCCGTGGGTTCTCTCAACATGATAGTATGGGTGCTAGTGTCAATAAGAGCACCATGATACTTCATCCAATTCATGCCTAAGATTACACTTATCGACAATCCCGGCAATATTATCAAATCTGTTGTGTACTCCCTCCCTTGTATCAAGATGAGTACATTTTTGACTATCTTTTTGGTAGTAACAGTTCCCCCTGCTGAACTTATGTTAAAACCCCCTTTACTTACTTCTATTATTTCTTGATCATGTCTAGATGCAAATGCTTGACTCATAAATGAATGAGAAGCTCCCGAATCAAATAAAACAACAGCGGGATGCTTGTTGATGAGAAACATACCAGCCGTGACAACTTCTCCGGCGGGCACTTCCTCCACAGTGGTATAATGCACTTGTCCCTGACGTGCCCTGGCATTCACCTGCCTCTGATTGTTCTGATTTGGGTTGCCATTCCTCTTGGGGTGGGGGCACTCCTTGGACCAATGACCCAATTGGTTGCAGTTGAAACAAGGTTGATTACTTCTGAATCCGGCGGAGCTGTCCTGATTACCATTTCCTTTTGGTAAGGCAATAGTGAACGCCTTACGAAAGGGTTTCTGTGGCCTATTATTCTGAGCTTTTGGTGGTGGAGGCCTAAACTTGGGCGCAGGTGGACGGAATTGTGGCCTAGCTGTGATAGGCGCTTTTGACTGGAAAGATCCAGATGCACCGGCCTCATATGCCCTCTTGTGACCTTTAGCAACTGCATGCATGTTGTTGTGGTTTTCTTGGGTCAAGTCATGACTAATAAACTCATTGTACGTGGCACATCGAGAGTTTGCCATAGTCTTCATTAATTTGGTACCCAACCCTCGCTTGAAACTCTCAATCTTTTTCTCTTCAGTATCCACGAAACTTGGAGCATATCTTGACAAGTTGTTGAATGCGTGCATATATTCTGTGAGTGACTTTGTTCCCTGAGTGAGCCTCATAAATTCTGCTGCTTTCATGCGCATCAGGCCCGGGGGAATATGGTGTCCCCTAAAAGCCAACTTGAATTGATCCCAGGTCACTCTCGCATTAGCAGGCAGAGACGACAGAAAGTGCGTCCACCAGATTCCTGCTTGTCCTTGCAATTGATGAGAAGCATATTCTGCTTTCAGGTGTTCTGTGACCCTTAGCAGACGAAATTTCTGCTCGATGGTATTTAGCCACTCATCGGCCTGCAGTGGTTCCTCAGCCACCTTGAAGATCGGAGGCTTCGTGTCCAGAAACTCTTTGAATGAACTGTGCTGATTTGGCTCGGCCCCCGGTTGTTGTGGGTGGCCACGAGCAGTGTTTTGCGCGATAAGGCGCAAGGCTTCTTCCATTGTCCTCTGGCTACCCAGGAACTAGGCAAAGAATTCCTGAGCAGACGGTGGGGGTGGGGGTGGCAAGTCATCATGGTTGCCATCCTGGCTGCTACTAGCTCCTGCACGGGTGCGCGTCATCTGCGAAGTTGCAACAATAAGTGATTATTGGTTGATGCCAAGAGATTGCAGATGAATTAGGTACTCATGCCAAACTGAAATTACTGGAGAAAATTCTCAAAATCACAATAAAAACAGGGGCATAATAATTCTTTCTCGCAACATGACATCACCAATTTGACCACTTATCGTGCTCATAACGCATGCAATTTTAAAGCGTGATTACCGACAAAGAACTGGAATTGCATCGACGTTCGTCCAAACATGCGATTAACATTACATGATAGTCTGGTTACTAATGCCAACTTCAAACTACATGTCCATTACATAAATAGAGGTGATACATTAGTCCTTCCACTAAGTGCTAAGCGATCTAATCCTCATCATGATCACTATCGAGGTCAGACGCAGAATCATCTCCGTCCTCAGGTTCTACTTCTTCTTCAGGTGCCACTTCTTCTTCACCTTCCTCGTATCCTTCTAGATCCATTTCTGCGACTCCGGGTGGGACATAAGGGTGGAGCTGATTGTGCAGTAGATGAACCTCTTCATGCAGATTATTGTTGTATTCTTCCGCATTGGCCAGCTGCTGTTCTAGCTCAAACTGTTGAGCTCTCAGGACATCTTCCCTGGACCAAGCTGCATTTTGCTGGTGAGTTAACCGAGTCATCTCTTCAGTGAGCCTCTCTATCTCGGCGTCGTGCTCCCTCTGAAGCTGACGTCGATCCTCGCGGGCATGACCAAGAGCACCAGACACACGTCTGAGGCTACCCTCAACTCCATCTAACACTCTCATCATTGCGAACATGGCGCTCATTGCAGGGTTATCACTGTTCTGCCCTTCTGCTGCACCAATCTCCAAAGGTCTTCCTCTTGCCTGCTGCCATGAGTCAGTGGAGGGATTACCTCTTGGAAAGACTCCAACCAAAGCGGCTGCCAGCTCCTGAGGAAAACGATCCATGATATTCCTCAAGATCCCAAAAGCTGCCCTGCCAGCTGCTTCTTCGACAGTCCTACCAGTTGACTCATAACACCAGCCGGTCCACTCAGAATCGTCACCTCGGGGACGAACAACGGCCTCCACAGTAACTAAGAGACCTTCTCCCAACCGCTCATTCGCCCAGAAGTAGCGGGGTTCCATTCCATCAGGATAACCTACATAGCTGAGCACTCTCCACAAGAGTGTAGGCATCCCAAACTCTCCAAGGAACGTGTGACGTTGACGGGTACGTGGAGCAAGCTGACGGCTAGGAGCTCTGCCTCCGGTGGACTTGCGAGCAGTCTGCTTGGTGCGTGCCATCTGCACCATTAACGTGTACCCCTTGGTGAGACATTGCCATAATGGATAAGAGTTACATAACCGAGTAAGAATCTTTATAAGGGGAGGAACAATGTAGTTATGTGAATGGTACTTTAACATGATGCATGCTCGTTCCGTACGTCCTTACAAACTTAGGAAAAAAAAATTTGTTTCTAACGGTTGACACGGTGGCATACATACGTTCTCTCATAAATAGCGTAACTAGTCGAGCTACACGTTTCGTTGTTAGTGTACCTGCATAAAATTTCATTTCAGCCCTAAACCCATAAGGAAATATGCAGAATGTAATTGTAAATACTTCCATATATGTATACCCATACATATACTTCCGTATCAATCTACCCGACAAGAATTTAAACCCACAATTAAATACGTACCATATACACATGCAAGCATGTATACATAGTCGTACCAAAGCTAACTCTTCCCGACCGCACGCTCACATCTTGCGGTCATACACTTATCTTACCTTGGCGTAGAGGCATTTGATCCATACATTACCACTCAAGTGAATGGCATCCATACTATAGCACGCCGTATGGACGACGAAGTAAAAACCCCCATGTTAGTACTTAAATAGCCACCTAATAGTCCTTAATTTGGGCATAAGGAAGTGATCATTGGCACACTTTAGATTTCAAATACCTATTATATAACTAATAGTTGCTAGAGAAGGGTTTTTGGAAAACAAAACTTTTGTTTTAAATTCACTTGTGACAATTAACGTTGAATCTTGCTCCGATACCAGCTGTCGCAGAACCGACCAATTTATAAGAATACAAGTACAATGGCAATCCGCAAGCGGTCGCACTGTCATACTTGAACCCATATAAACCCGGTAGTCCGTCGAGTACCACGATGGGTCTCGATAAACGATTTACAACAACCAAGATCGTACATGATTCAACATACATGCCACACATTACATAAAGTTCACAGATACTTTTCATCATCAGAGTACGACTATAAAGTTATTACAAACCGAGTTTGATAATTAAAGCGGAAGCAAATAAGTTCGAAGATAAAGTTTCCAACATAGTTTGATACAGTGCCAAACCAGATCACGGTCCACAAAAGCAAGGATAGGAATTACTAAGGAAGCCTGCCCAAGGCTTACTCCTCATCCACAGCGGGATAGAAGCAACTCTTGCAATAACCATGATACACAGTGCCATCTGCAATAATGGGAAAATAAACCCTGAGTACGAGAAGGTACTCAGCTAGACTTACCCGTCATGAACCAGAAATAAAATGACTCCAAGGATTATGCAAGGCTGTATAAGTGGACGTAACTTGACAACATTTTGCGTAAAAGGCAATTACCCGTTGTACAATTATGATTCCTTTATCAAGTTAATTATAGCTATCCATTTCTAGATTAGCAACTATCCTGTGCCAAACATGTGGTATATCATTTAGAAGCATACAATAGTAACCAAAGCAGGTATTGTAATTCCATATTCATCTGAACCATCATGTTTCATAATATAGCTGCTACGATGTTGGGACTAGCCAAGTTTCTCACTATCCGGGAGAGACGGCGATTCGAATCGATTTCAACCAGCTGGGAATTTATTCCTAACACAAACCCAGATCTACCAGCCACGATAGTCTTAGGTCACCTTTGGTACAACTCCGGTACACATTTCGCGGGTTCGTACTGCGCCGCACAATCTGGAACACCAGATGCCAGGATGCTCAGGCCAAACCTGCCCTTGGGCTCAGTCTGATCGTTCCCCGGAAGGAGCGCACAACAGAACGATTCCCGGCCTGAGTTGAATTACTCGGCTTCGCGGTCGGAACGAGTTATCCGGCCAGCTAAGTGAGAGGCATGCGTTCAATCTTGTCAAAAGCGCCAACAACGGTACGGTCCTTAATCGACACGGATGGGGATAAGTCCACACCCAAGACCTCCATGCCTTGTTGCTTCCCTATCGACCTCCCGTCCGGTCTCAATTTACTTTTACCTTATGGTTCTGTTCCACGATAGCAGATATAGCCAACCGTGCTCTGGTATCCACCTATATCTCGCAGGTGACAGGACATCACCCGACTTCTACCGGTCTAAGCATGGCTAAGCATATATATTCGATCCTGGACCTATACCGGTTAAAGGTGTAATATCTGGACAAGGAATGTACATGCATCAAGTGGTTTCATTCAACTCTTATAACCTAATGCATCAATCATAAATACGTAAGTAAACATTTGTAAATTACTGGGAGACTTATAATGCTCCGGGGCTTGCCTCGCAGAAAGGAAGTAGGGCGATGGTCAGGACACTCCGGAAGCTCTTCAGGGTTCTGCTCCACGCCTTCGGGAGCTGCGGCTTGCGGATCCTCCTGCGGGTTCCCTTCCTCTGCTTCTTCGAATTCTAGCAACGTGATCTCTTCCTCCGATCCTAGATGCATGAGTATGGTATAAGTATTACGAATGCATATATGTTAACAAGTGCATCACGTTGTTTGAGTAGGTGCATATCTCTTCTCGATTACTACTTAACTACTTTTACAATGCATCGACTATGCCATACAGTAGCTACTTGTTTCACTCATAACTGGAGTTCTACAAATCCAAAAACAGTGATCCTAGACTTTCTGGAAAGCTTATCAAATTCTCTACAACTTTGTTATTAACCATTTTTACAGTCTACATCAGTTTCAACATGTAACTCCTCACACTCTAGAATCAGTCCGGAAATGATTTAACATGCAATATAAAGTAAGAATACTTCTACTTTATGTAATCATTCAACATTTGACAAACTAGAACCTACCAACAGTGTAAGCATACCAAATACAGTTAAGATGATATAATGGTGAAGCCCAAACTATTTATTAAATTGCCTTTATTATTTTATTTAGATATCTAGGTTAAATAATAAATATATATCAGATGTGCTTAATAAATTCTCAAAAATTTACAGAGCCTTACTAATTCTATCAAAGGACTACTATAAAAATTTCATGTCATTTTAGTAAGTAGAACATTCTATACAAAAATGATAAGGAAGCAAGGCTTGAAATAGCATAAATGGAAAATCCTATTGAAAAGTGTCAAGCAACAGATTTCTTATTTTTCCTAACATCCATATGGTACTAGTATCACCTCCAACAAATTTCATGAATTTTGGACTCATAATTAATTTATAAAAATTCATGCAAGGATTAACTATTTATAAAAGAAAAAATCTATAACTATAGATCTACACATGCACTGGTCTTCAAATCTTTATCCAAGCTCATATATGCTAAGACTAGCTTACCACAAAAATTTCATAATTTTTGGAGCACAGGAACTCTAGATATAAAATAAACAAATTTGAATGCATTCAAAAGCACATTTGAAATCCCTATTTAAATCTCCAAAACTTTCTACTGTAAATGTTAAAAACATATTTTTCCTAAATACTACACTTCCTAAGAAACACTACAAAATTTATTTCACAAATTTGGGAGCTACCAAACTAAAGATACAAAAATAACAAAACACATGTGAATCTGCATGCAAACTGAACTGGATTTGAAATGCTGAGTCGCTGACACGCGGGACCCACTGGTCAGCGAGACAAAAACAGAGCACAGCGGCGCTGCACGACGGACGTGGCCAAAACTCGACGGCGGCGAGTTCGCCAGCGGTGACATCATCACTAGACCTTCTACTCGACCTAGCGCGTCGATTGGTATACTTGGCCGGTCCTATTGCCGACCCTAGAGCTGACGGCGGCGACCATGGCGGAACAACGGAGCTGGACCACGGAGGCATGCTAGTGTGGGCTACGGTGGCTCGAACGGACGCTGCGCCGAGCATCACCGAGCTACGGCGGAGCTATCTAGTGCCCTAACGCGGCCTGGGATGGACGGTGGCGATGTGGCCACGGAGACGGAGCTCACGGCGGAACTCCGGCGAGCTTAAACGCGCGGCGATGGCTTACCAAGCTGGAACAGCGGACACGGGAGGAGGTAGTAGGTTGCTGGGGAGCTAGTGGTGCTACTGCGGTGAAGAATGGACGGCTCGTCGCGAGCTGTGCACGGCTATGGCGACAGCGGAGCTGCGGGCGCTCGGCGGCTGCTGCAGCGAGGAAGAAAGGGAGCTAGAAGTGAAATGGGAGCGCGGAAGGGGTCGGGCGGACGCTGGCGGGGTTAAGGCCATGCCCAGGCGCGTCATGGCCTGCGCGGACAGACCGGCGGCGATGCACGGTCGTTTCCCGTGCCACATGGTGGCCACGTCCTGACGGCGGTCGGCCACTGAATCAGCCGATTCAGTTCGTCAGTTAACCCGAAGTCGAGCCTGACAGCGAGTTTTCAAGTCGACATATCTGCTAATCCGTAGCTCCTAAGCAAAAACGATCTACATGGTTTTTGTAGCCTGAAGTACCAGCTACAACTTTGGTTCAAGCACCTCGTTCTAATTCGCAACAGAGACGGAGTAATATCGTGCTCAACATCGGCTGTCAGTCGGTTAGTCGATCAACCACTTAGAAAATTTGTTAAGTGTTGAAAGCTGGATTTTGCTGGTTTTTGTGGGACCCATTCAAGCATGTTAGAAGCTGAATCAGTCCATGACCCAAAAATAAAAGTTGTTCCTTATGTCAAACACTCCAACTTTGCTTTAGTGAACTCCTCCATGCAAGGTCTCTAACACCTAGTTCAACTTTAGTCAAACATGTCACTTTGAAATCATGATACATATTCAAACCATTACCAGATGACCAAACTAGCCCTAGCCCTAAATACCAAAGTTGTTCATAATGATACTCTAAGCATGTTTAAACAATTTGCAAGGTCATTTAAGCATTTCATGTAGTAGTCACTCATAGAGCTATTGAAAGTAATCACATGAAATATCACCTAAGTGCTTGGTCATGAAATGTGGCCTTCATGAACAAGGTTCCTTTTGTTAACCTAAGTATAGCTAAGGTGTTTTAGTGACCAACATTACCCACTTGCATTCATTTGTACAAGATCATATGCATATGTTCCAAGAAACACGAAATAACAAGCAATGTTTCATATGTTTCGGTCAAATGTTTCAATGGTAAATGATGATTTATGAATGCTTGATGCTCATGCTCATGTTATGCAAGTCAAGTTATGCAAGGCTAACACCCGAGGTGTTACAACAGACGTCCTCGCCAAGCTCGGATCAGATAGGGCAAAGATCCCACCTGGTGTTTTCATAGAAGAGTTATTAGCTCCCTTTATCAAACAACCCGGTGAGATAACCCTAAAATCTCAGCTAAAGGCACCTAGATTTTGGTAATCACTACTTCATGGACTCAGGTTTTTATTGATTACATCAAAGAGAATAAGTTGCCAGTGGAAAAAGAGGAAGCTACCTGAGTTGTTCGTAGAAGCAAGAATTACGTCCTAGTGGGAGACAAACTATATAGAAGAGCCGCATCATCAGGAGTACTCCTAAAATGTGTCTCATTTAAAGAGGGCAAAGAGATCCTAGACGAAATACACTCAGGTTGCTGTGGAAATCACGCTGCTTCAAGAACACTAGTCGGCAAAGCATTCCGCGCCGGATTCTACTAGCCAACCGCTTTGAAAGACGCAGAACTTGTCAGAAGATGCAAAGGCTGTCAAATGTTCACAAGCCAAGCTCATGTGCCAGCTCACAATCTCATCTGCATCCCACCCGCTTGGCCTTTCTCCTACTGGGGGTTGGATCAAGTAGGACCTCTCAAGAAAGCAAAAGGAGGTTTCGAGTACATCTTCATAGCAATTGACAAGTTCACCAAGTGGATTGAATACAAACCACTCGTAAAATACAGCGCAGCCAAAGCAATCGAGTTCATCCAAGACATTATGCACCGTTTCGGCATGCCCAATCGAATCATCACAGATTTGGGTTCTCCCTTCATAGCCACAGAATTCCAAAGTTGGGCACAGGACTGCGGCTTTAGAATAGATTACGCATCAGTCGCACATCAAGAGGCCAACGGACAGGTAGAAAGGGCTAATGGACTCATACTAGCCGGATTAAAACCAAGATTGTATGAAGAACTAGTGGAGGATCAAAATGGATTGAAAAATTACCCAAGGTCGTATGGGGGCTACAGACTCAAATAAGCAGGGCCACCGGATACTCACCTTTCTTCCTAGTTTATGGATCAGAAGTCGTACTACCTGCCGACTTGATCTGGACGTCACCAAGGATAGAACAATATGACGAAGGAGAAGCAGAACACACCCGAAGATTAGAGCTCGACTGTATAGAAGAAGTCAGAGTAAACGCTACCCTTCAATCAGCAAGATACCTCCAAGGATTAAGGCGCCACTACAACAAGAATACCTAGTCTCAATCATTACAAGTCGGAGACCTAGTACTAAGAAGAATACAAAAAATTGACGGACGCCATAAACTACTCAGTCCATGGGAAGGTCCTTTTATCGTCAAAAAAGTCACCAGACCAGGCACATACAAGTTGATAACTGAAGATGGAAAAGAAGTCAACAATACATGGCACATCAGCCAACTAAGAAGATTCTACGCATGAAAACAACTCAAGGGAGAATATATATACAAGCCACAAGAGATCAACGTTCATGATCAATAAAGATGGTGTTCCTCAACAACATATGTCTTATTATGACTTTTCCCGAGTTGTTTTCACTAAACAGACCGGCCAAGAGCAAAAGAGCTGAAAAGATGCTTGAGCCCGCCGATGAGGGTAGCTAATAAGCTAACACCCGAACCAAAAAGTAAAATGGCTGAAATTATGCCTGAGTATACCGGCTGAGAGCAAAAGAGCTGAAAAGATGCTTGAGCCCACCGATGAGGGTAGCTAATAAGCTAACACCCGATCCAAAATGCAAAATGGTTGAAATTATGCCTAAGCATACCGGCCGAGAGCAAAAGAGCTGAAAAGATGCTTGAACCTGCCGATGAGGGTAGCTAATAAGCTAACACCCGAACCAAAAAGCAAAATGGCTAAAAATACGCCTAAGCATACCGGCCGAGAGCAAAAGAGCTAAAAAGATGCTTGAGCCTGCCGATGAGGGTAGCTAATAGGCTAACACCTGAACCAAAAAGCAAAATGGCTGAAAATACGCCTGAGCATACTGGCCAAGAGCAAAAGAGCTAAAAAGATGCTTGAGCCTGCCGATGAGGGTAGCTAATAGGCTAACACCTGAACCAAAAAGCAAAATGGCTGAAAATACGCCTGAGCATACTGGCCAAGAGCAAAAGAGCTGAAAAGATGCTTGAGCCCACCGATGAGGGTAGCTAATAAGCTAACAACCGAACCAAAAAGCAAAAAGGTTGAAAATACACCTGAGCATACCGGTCGAGAGCAAAAGAGCTAAAAAGATGCTTGAGCCCACCGATGAGGGTAGCTAATAAGCTAACACCCAAACCAAAAAGCAAAATAACTAAAACTAAGCCTGAGCATAAATCAGAGCAATTTCAAGATAAGAACCTCCAGCTCCTTGTGCCAAGTACCAAGCACTACACGGTTTCACTCAGGAAAACACTCAGACGACGCTTGTTCCTACTCGGCAGGACCTGAAGGAACAAGACAAGGCTTCCAGAACTCAACCATGAAGTGTTTGGGGGCTTGTCGATCCTAGGATGTTTTTGCAACCAAGGAAAGGACCAGATGTTGACCACATCTCGAGTTAAGCCAAAAAGAAGAAGCTGAAGATACTCAAGATCACCGGTCCTAAGTCTTTTTAGTACTAACAAGAACATAAAGTTTGTCAAGACAACGATCTATACCGAGTTGTTTACAAGTCACAGATGAAAGCCAGACAAGCACTTGACAAATCAAAGAAGTTTGTCAAGACAACAATCTATACTGAGTTGTTTACACGGCGCAGATGAAAGACAGACAAACACTTGACAAATCAAGGGACTATGACAAGACAATGATCTTCATACCCCTAGTTGTTTACACGGCGTAGATAAAAGCCAAATAAGCACTCAACAAGTCAAGGCTAAGATAAAAGCCATACAAATGCTCGACCTATCAAGGAAGTATCCTACAATGGATGAAAGAACACGACCACTCTAAACTGTGGATGCATGCCACGCCCAAGAAATGACTACTCAAAAAAAATTCTGATCACTTGGACAACTCATTTGAAGAATAAACAAGGCGAAGACATCCATTGCAAAGAAGACATCAACAAAAAATAAAGAATCTTCATTCAAAAAGGAGTATAATATCCTATCATAGAGGCTGGCATACAAAGGTCAATTACATCAAGCATCGTCATCAGGAGAAGAAATATCAATATTAAGATTATCCATAATCCTCCTGGCTAAATCTTTGACCTCAGGCTCCACCTTTTCAACGGCATCCATATATTCTTGACTCTCGGCTTCCTCTGTAATCTTGGACAAAGGGACCTCCGGAGCAAGAACCCTAGACCTAGGCAAGAACATTTCTGGTACATTCAAGATATACAAGAACTACAAAATACGCTCGGGGGCTACTCTACTTCAGAAACTATCATATTCATGACTACGGAGATTTTAGACCACGCAACAAAATGCTTGATGAATCAAAACAGCACACCAGGAGGGTATTTATAGACCAAAGAAGCGGTGCACATGGACTGGGAGCACTAATGGAACAAACCTAACAAAGGACATAGTGAAAAGACAGAATTCAATGAAAGAGGACTTAGGCATGAAGGAACAGTACTCAAGAACAACCATATTCAGAAGAATATACCAACACTATACAACTCATGAACAAATAGCGTTTACACTCAACCACCACCATACAACTATATCTGACAACAATAGACTACTAGAGAATATGCCAAGACCCTACATCCGAGTTCTTTCTGAATAAAAGAACCTGGATATATGCTCAGGGGCTGCAACAGGAGAGGTTTTAGCTCTTTGAACAACTCAGATTCAAGACCTCTCCAACTCTTTGTTCCAAATAGCAAGAGGCTCGGGGACTACACTCAGTGAGTGCACTTTTTTCGAAAAAATGCACACATCACTCAGAATACTTCTTCGAAGACAGCAGATTTTCAAACAACATAAGATTCAAGACCCTCCAACTTTTCGTTCCAAATAGCAAGAGGCTCGGGGGCTATACTCAGTGAGTGCACTTTTTTCTTTGAAAAAGCACATGTCATCAAGAAGACTTCTTCAAGACAGACCACTTCAAGGCCTCACGACAAAAAGAACCCAGACCGAGCTATATCTGAGTTCTTTTTGATAAAGAACCTGGGTATATGCTCGGGAGCCCTTCGACGAAGAATCAGAACAATTTCAAGACAAGACCCTCCAGCTCCTTGTTCCAAATAGCAAGAGGCTTGGGGTCACACCTAGATGGGAGTACTTTTTTCTTCAAAAAGCACACACCACTCGAAGATCCCAAGAAGCGCTACACGGTTTTACTCAAGAAAGCACTCGAGCGACGCATGTTCCTGCTCGACAAGACCTGGAGGAACAAGACAAGGCTTCCAGAGTTCAACCATGAAGTGCTCGGGGGCTTGTCGATGCGGGACCCATGGGATACACCGCAAGGAAGAGAGGAGATCTAGTTTGATTAGGATTCCTCCCATGTAATCCTAGTAGTAATACTACCCTGTAATCCTACTAGGACTCTACATTATAAACCGACTAGGACTCTGGCCTACTGACTATATAAAGGAGGGCAGGGCTCCTTAGAAGGAGAGACAGAACATAACACAACACTTTACAATCAATCCAACGCAAAGGCTAACACCGACTGGACGTAGGGTTATTACTCGACCACGGTCGAGGGCCCGAACCAGGATAAATCGACTGTCTCTTGCGTTAACCATCGAGTTCCGCATATGCTATAGCCCAAACATACTGCCCCGGGGACCCCCATGGTAGGCTATCGGTGGTGAAACATCGACAGCTAGCATGCCAGGTAGGGGCTTTCGGCGAATTCACGATTAGGAGCTCGACGGACCTCGACAACATGATTTTTCCAGCGGGATCAACATGTATCTTCCACGCCATCTGCGACAGCTGGGTTTCTCCGTGCAGATCCCCATCGTCCTACATAGTTAACTCATCGGCCACATCAAGTCGACATCAATTCAGATCCTCACTATGGCGTCTCATCAACGGCGCACCAACCAAACTCATCATACTCGGATCGAACTCATGAGATTCAGAAGCAACGCGTGCCTGCACGCACTAGACATGCTAGCGTCATCTACTCTGCCAAATGATTAAAGAAAGCAAGCTCGAGAGTCGTCCATGTTGTGGGAGCAAGCAAGGGAAGGTGTATATGTGTATATGCATGCACGAACACGTCATGCAAACCATGTCCGACTACCAGACCATGTTGACTCCACTCGACGATTGAGTTTGACTCTAACTCAGACACGCCGAGGGGCTTCTCGCTCAGCTACTTCACACCTATTACGCCTTCGTTGGACACGCCGAAGCCTTCGCCTCTCCATGATCCACGCACTCCTCCGACTATGGCTCCACGTACTTGTCCGACTACGACTCCACACACCGACTAAGCTAGAAGCAAGCCGTTTGACTGCTCTTCAGCTACATCAAGCTTTCCAACTGCACCAAGCTGTCCGACTGCATCGAGCTAGCAAGCGAGCTGTTCTACCGAGCCGCCGAGCCTACATCCGACTACTCGGATACAACAGCTTGCCGACTTCTCCATGCGGCCGTCAATCAAAGCTAAGTACATGGTTTAATATTTTTTCAAATATTCTTTAATCATCATATATCTCTAGGATATTATCCATATGCCTCCGCGGCTCTACTATAGTTGATTTACCTAGGTTGTTGAGGCCTTAATCCAGTGAAGCCTACTCGCCGAAATAGTGCGAGAGGTGTTTAAACGTAACAGGCTACCTACCTAGGGAAATTACATAGCCTAGTAAGAGCGAGACAGCGAAAAAATTTAATATGCATTTTATAATGTCTTCTCTTAATGGTTGTTAATTTACCTACAGTTGCTAAGGCCTTAATCCGTGAAGCCTACTCGCCGAAAAGGTGCGAGAGGTGTTTAAACATAACAGGCTACCTACCTAGGGAAATTACATAGCCTAATAAGAGCAAGACATGAAAAAATTTAATATGCATTTTATAATACTGGGACATACTTCCAACTTGATATCTTGTATATCAATTATTACATACTTTCGTATGATTACTTTGCAGGGGAACCATTTTCTAGGACCACGTCATCAAATAAGGAGCTCGCCCACCACTAGGCTGCCTTACTTGGCAAGATCCTACATATCCTCAGAAGAGGTTTTCAGTTCTTTGAACAACTCAGATTCAAGACCCTCCAACTTTTTGTTCCAAATAGCAAGAGGCTCGGGGGCTACACTCAGTGAGTGCATTTTTTCTTCAAAAAAGCGCACATCACTCTCAAAAAAGCACACACCACCCGAAGATCCTAAGAAGCGCTACATGGTTTCACTCAAGAAAGCACTCGAGCAACGCTTGTTCCTGCTCGGTAAGACCTGGAGGAACAAGAGAAGGCTTTCGGAGCTCAACCATGAAGTGCTTGGGGGCTTGTCGATGCGGGACCCATAGGATACACCACAAGGAAGAGAGGAGATCTAGTTTGATTAGGATTCCTCCCATGTAATCCTAGTAGTAATACTACCCTATAATCCTACTAGGACTCTACATTGTAACCGACTAGGACTCTAGGCCTCCTGACTATATAAAGGAGGGTAGGGCTCCTTAGAGAGGTGGAATGGATGGTCAGAACAGAGAACATAACACAACACTTTACAATTAATCCAACGCCAAGGCTAACGCCGACTAGACGTAGGGTTATTACTCGACCACGGTCGAGGGCCCTGAACCTAGGATAAATTGACTAGTCTCTTGCGTTAACCATCGAGTTCCTGCATACGTTGAAGCCCGAACATACTACCCCAGGGGACCCCCGTGGTAGGCTATCGGTGGTGAAACATCGACAGTACCATCGGGATGTGTCCAAAATGATTTCTGAGCCTATGATATGTTTGGCGCATACCATACACCTATGTTGGATAGACATTAACACCATCTCTAAATGGACTGAAATGAGATTGCACTTGATTTTCGAGCCTAAAAGTTCCATCGGGTGCGTCCAAAATGATTTTCGAGCCTATGGTACGTTCGGCGCAAACCGTGCACCTATCTTGCGTCATGCCTAGCACGATTTCTCAACAGACCTGAAACAAGCTTGCACTTGAGCCTCGTCACCTAGGAGTACCATCGGTGGATCCAAACTGGTTTCTGAGCCAATGGTACATTTGGCACAAACTATGCACCTATCTGCATCAAGATTAGCACTATCTCCTAACAGACCGAAAATGAGCTTCCACTTCAGCCTCATCACGTAGGAGTACCATCGGGTGTGTCCAAAATGATTTCTGAGCCTATGATACGTTTGGCGCATATCATTCACCTATGTTGGACTGACATTAACACCGTCTCTAAATAGACTGAAATGAGATTCCACTTGACCCACATCACCTAAAACTTTCATCGGGTGCAGTCCAAAATGATTTTTGAGCCTATGGTACGTTCGGCGCAAACCGTGCACCTATCTTGCGTCATGCCTAGCACGATCTCTCAACAGACCGAAATGAGCTTGCTCTTGAGCCTCGTCACCTAGGAGTACAATCGGTGGATCCAAAATGGTTTCTGAGCCTATGGTACTGTTTGGCGCAAACCATGCAACTGTCTTACCCCAAAACAGGACAACATCTCCATACGGACCGAAACATGATTCGACATGACCCATGTCACCTAGGAGTTCCATTCGGGTGCGTCCAAAACCATTTCTGAGCCTATGGTACATTCCACGCAAACCATGCACCTATCTTGAGTGAAAATTAACACTATCTCCAAACAAACCAAAACGAGCTTCCACTTGAGCCTCGTCACCTAGGAGTACCATCTGGTGCATCCAAAACTGATTTCTGAGCCATGGTATATTTGTCAGCAAACCATGCAACAATCTTGCATCGACACTAACACCTGTCTCCAAACGGATCGAGACGAGATGCGACATGACCCACTCACCTAGGAGTTCCATCGGGTGCATCCAAAATGATTTCTGAGCCAATGGTACGTTTGGCACAAACCGTGCACCTATCTTGCGTCAAGACTACCACCATCTCCTAACAGACCAAAACGAGCTTGCACTTGAGCCTCGTCACATCGAAGTACCATCGGGTGTATCCAAAATGGTTTCTATGCCTATGATACATTAGGCGCATACCATGCACCTATGTTGCACTGACACTAACACCGTCTCCAAATGGACTGAAACTGAGATTCCACATGACATACGTCACCTAGAAGTTCCATCGGGTGCGTCCAAAATGATTTCTGATCCTATGGTGCGTTCGGCACAAACCGTGCACCTATCTTGCGTCAAGACTAGCACTATCTCTAAACTGAACGAAACAAGCTTGTACTTGGGCCTCGTCACCTAGGAGTACCATTGGTGCATCCAAAATGGTTTCTGAGCCTATGGTACATTGGTGCAAACCGTGCACCTGTCTTGCACCGATACTAACACCATCTCCAAACAGACCGAAACATGATTCGACATGACCCAGTGTCACCTAGGAGTTCCATCGGGTGCGTCCAAAACGATTTATAAGCCCTATGGTACGTTCCATGCAAACCGTGCATCTATCTTGCGACAAGCCTAGCACGATCTCTCAATAGACCGAAACGAGCTTGCACTTGAGCCTCATCACCTAGGAGTACCATCGGTGTGTCCAAAATAGTTTCTGAGCCTATGGTACGTTTGTCGCAAACCGTGCACCTGTCTTACACCCACACGAACATCATCTCCAACGGACCGAAACATGATTCAACATGACCCGTGTCACCTTGGATTTCCATCGGGTGCGTCCAAAACGATTTCTGAACCTATGGTATGTTCCACTGCAAACCATGCACCAATCTTGAGTGAAGATTAGCACTATCTCCAAACGGACCGAAACGCGCTTCCACTTGAGCCTCGTCACCTAGGAGTACCATCTGGTGCAGTCCAAAATGATTTCTGAGCCATGGTATGTTTGCCGCAAACCGTGCAACAATCTTGTACCGACACTAACACCGTCTCCAAACGGATCGAAATGAGATTCTATAAGACCCACTCACCTAGGTGTTTCATCGGGTGCATCCAAAATGATTTCAGAGCCAATGGTACTTTAGCACAACCTGTGCACCTATCTACGTCAAGATTAGCACTATCTCCTAACGGACCGAAATAAGCTTCCACTTGAGCCACGTCACGTAGGAGTACCATTGGGTGTGTCCAAAATGATTTCTGAGCCTATGATACGTTTGGCGCATACCATACACCTATGTTGGATAGACATTAACACCGTCTCTAAATGGACTGAAACGAGATTCCACTTGACCCACATCACCTAAAAGTTCCATCGGGTGTGTCCAAAATTATTTTTGAGCCTATGGTACGTTCGGCGCAAACCATGCACCTATCTTGCGTCATGCCTAGCCCGATCTCTCAGTAGACTAAAACAAGCTTGCACCAGAGCCTCGTCACCTAGGAGTACCATCAGTGGATCCAAAACGGTTTCTGAGCCTATGGTACGTTCGGCGCAAACCGTGCACCTATCTTGCGTCATGCCTAGCATGATCTCTCAACAGATTGAAACGAGCTTGCACTTGGGCCTCGTCACCCAGGAGTACCATCGGTGGATTCAAAATGGTTTATGAGCCTATGGTACGTTTGGCGCAAACCGTGCATCTGTCTTACCCCAACACGGACATCATATCTGAATGGACCGAAACGTGATTCGACATAACCCATGTCACCTAGGAGTTCCATCGGGTGCGTCCAAAACCATTTCTGAGCCTATGGTACATTCCACGCAAACCATGCACCTATCTTGAGTGAAGATTAGCACTATCTCCAAACAGACCGAAATGAGCTTCCACTTGAGCCTCATCACCTAGGAGTACCATCTGGTACGTCCAAAACAATTTCTGAGCCATGGTATGTTTGCCGCAAACCATGCAACAATCTTGCATCGACACTAACACCATCTCCAAACGGATCGAGACGAGATGCGACATGACCCACTCACCTAGGAGTTCCATCGGGTGCATCCAAAATGATTTCTGAGCCAATGGTATGTTTGGCACAAACCATGCACCTATCTTGCGTCAAGACTACCACTGTCTCCTAACAGACCAAAACGAGCTTGCACTTGAGCCTCGTCACATCGAAGTACCATCGGGTGTGTCCAAAACGGTTTCTAAGCCTATGATTCATTTGGCGCATATCATGCACCTATGTTGCACTAACACTAAATCGTCTCCAAACGGACTGAAACAAGATTCCACATGATATACGTCACCTAGAAGTTCCATCGGGTGCGTCCAAAATGATTTTTGAGCCTATGGTGCGTTCGGCACAAACCGTGCACCTATCTTGCATCAAGACTAGCACTATCTCTAGACTGAACGACACAAGCTTGCACTTGGGCCTCGTCACCTAGGATTACCATTGGTGCATCCAAAATGGTTTCTGAGCCTATGGTACGTTGGCGCAAACCATGCACCTATCTTGCACCGACACTAACACCATCTCCAAACAGACCGAAACATGATTCGACATGACCCGTGTCACCTAGGAGTTCCATCAGGTGCGTCCAAAATGATTTCTAAGCCTATGGTACGTTCTGTGCAAACTGTGCATCTATCTTGTGACAAGCCTAGCACGATCTCTCAATAGACCAAAACAAGCTTGCACTTGAGCCTCATCACCTAGGAGTACCATCGGTGTGTCCAAAACAGTTTCTGAGCCTATGGTACGTTTGACGCAAACCGTGCACCTGTCTTACACCCACATGAACATCATCTCCAAACGGACTGAAACGTGATTGAACATGACCCATGTCACCTAGGATTTCCATCGGGTGCGTCCAAAACGATTTTTGAATCTATGGTACTTTCCATGCAAACCATGCACCTATCTTGAGTGAAGATTAGCACTATCTCCAAACGGACTGAAACGCGCTTCCACTTAAGCCTCATCACCTAGGAGTACCATCTGGGACGTCCAAAATGATTTCTGAGCCATGGTATGTTTGCCACAAACCGTGCAACAATCTTGTACCGACACTAACACCGTCTCCAAAAGGATCAAAATGAGATTCTACAAGACCCACTCACCTAGCAGTTCCATCGGGTGCATCAAAAATGATTTCAGAGCCAATGGTACGTTTGGCACAACCTGTGCACCTATCTACGTCGAGATTAGCACTATCTCCTAACAGACCGAAACGAGCTTCCACTTGAGCCGCGTCACGTAGGAGTACCATCGGGTGTGTCCAAAATGATTTCTGAGCCTATGATACATTTGGCGCATACCATACACCTATGTTGGACAGACATTAACACCATCTCTAAATGGACTAAAACGAGATTCCACTTGACCCACATCACCTAAAAGTTCCATCGGGTGCGTCCAAAATGATTTTCGAGCCTATGGTACGTTCGGCGCAAACCGTGCTCCTATCTTGCATCATGCCTAACATGATCTCTCAACAGACTGAAACAAGCTTGCACCAGAGCCTCGTCACCTAGGAGTACCATCAGTGGATCCAAAACGGTTTCTGAGAATATGGTACGTTTGGCGCAAACCATGCACCTGTCTTACCCCAACACGGACATCATCTCTGAACGGACCGAAACGTGATTCGACATAACTCGTGTCACCAAGGAGTTCCATCGGGTGCGTCCAAAACCATTTCTAAGCCTATGGTACGTTCCACGCAAACCATGCACCTATTTTGAGTGAAGATTAGCACTATCTCCAAACAGACCGAAACGAGCTTCCACTTGAGCCTCGTCACCTAGGAGTACCATCTGGTGCATCCAAAACGATTTCTGAGCCATGGTATGTTTGCCGCAAACCGTGCAACAATCTTGCATCGACACTAACACCGTCTCCAAATGGATCGAGACGAGATGCGACATGACCCACTCACCTAGGAGTTCCATCGGGTGCATCCAAAATGATTTCTGAGCCAATGGTACATTTGGCACAAACCATGCACCTACCTTGCGTCAAGACTAGCACTGTCTCCTAACGGACCAAAACGAGCTTGCACTTGAGCCTCGTCACATCGAAGTACCATCGGGTGTGTCCAAAATGGTTTCTAAGCCTATGATACATTTGGCGCATACCATGCACCTATGTTGCACTGACATTAACACCATCTCCAAACGGACTGAAACAAGATTCCACATGACCCACGTCACCTAGAAGTTCCATCGGGTGCGTCCAAAATGATTTCCGAGCCTATGGTGCGTTCGGCACAAACCATGCACCTATCTTGCGTCAAGACTAGCACTATCTCCAAATAGAACAAAACAAGCTTGCACTTAAGCCTCGTCACCTAGGAGTACCATTGGTGCATCCAAAACGGTTTCTGAGCTTATGGTACGTTGGCACAAACCGTGCACATGTCTTGCACGGAAACTAACACCATCTCCAAATAGACCAAAACATGATTCGACATGACCCGTGTCACCTAGGAGTTCCATCGGGTGCGTCCATAATGATTTCTAAGCCTATGGTATGTTCTACGCAAACCATGCATCTATCTTGTGACAAGCCTAGCATGACCTCTCAACATATCAAAATGAGCTTGCACTTTAGCCTCATCACCTAGGAGTACCATCGGTGTGTCCAAAACGGTTTCTGAGTCTATGGTACGTTTGATGCAAACTGTGCACCTGTCTTACACCCACACGAACATCATCTCCAAACGGACCGAAACGTGATTAACATGACCCGTGTCACCTAGGATTTCTATCAGGAGCGTCCAAAATGATTTCTGAACCTATGGTACTTTCCACGCAAACCATGCACCTATCTTGAGTGAAGATTAGCACTATCTCCAAACGGACTGAAATGAACTTTCACTTGAACCTCGTCACCTAGGAGTACCATCTGGTGCGTCAAAAATGATTTCTAAGCCATGGTATGTTTGCCGCAAACCATGCAACAATCTTGCACCGACACTAACACTGTCTCCAAATGGATCAAAACGAGATTCTACAAGACCCACTCACCTAGGAGTTCCATCGGGTGCATCCAAAATGATTTCTGAGCCAATGGTATGTTTGGCACAAACTGTGCACCTATCTGCGTCAAGATTAGCACTATCTCCTAATGGACCAAAACGAGCTTCCACTTGAGCCTCATCACGTAGGAGTACCATCGGGTGTGTCCAAAATGATTTCTGAGCCTATGATACATTTGACGCATACCATACACCTATGTTGGACAGAAATTAACACCATCTCTAAATGGAAGGAAATGAGATTCCACTTGACCCGCATCACCTAAAAGTTCCATCGGGTGCATCCAAAATGATTTTCAAGCCTATGGTACGTTCGGCGCAAACCGTGCACCTATCTTGTGTCATGCCTAGCACGATCTCTCAACAGACTGAAATGAGCTTGCACTTGAGCCTCGTCACCTAGGAGTACCATCGATGGATCCAAAATGGTTTCTGAGCCTATGGTACGTTTGGCGCAAACCGTGCACCTGTCTTACCCCAACACGGACATCATCTCTGAACGGACCAAAACGAGATTTGTCATGACCCATGTCACCTAGGAGTTCCATCGGGTGCGTCCAAAACCATTTCTGAGCCTATGGTACATTCCACGCAAACCATGCACCTATCTTGAGTGAAGATTAGCACTATCTCCAAATAGACCAAAATGAGCTTCCACTTGAGCCTCGTCACCTAGGAGTACCATCTGGTGCATCCAAAATTATTTCTGAGCCATGGTATGTTTGCCGCAAACCATGCAACAATCTTGCACCGACACTAACACCGTCTCCAAACGGATCGAGACGAGATGCGTCATGACCCACTCACCTAGGATTTCCATCGGGTGCATCCAAAATGATTTCTAAGCCAATGGTACGTTTGGCACAAACCGTGCACCTATCTTGCGTCAAGACTAGCACTGTCTCCTAATGGACCAAAACGAGCTTGCACTTGAGCCTCGTCACATCGAAGTACCATCGGGTGTGTCCAAAACGGTTTCTAAGCCTACGATACATTTGGCGCATACCATGCACCTATGTTGCACTGACACTAACACCATCTCCAAACGGACTGAAACGAGATTCCACATGACATGCGTCACCTAGAAGTTCCATCGGGTGCGTCCAAAATGATTTCCAAGCCTATGGTGCGTTCGGGACAAACCGTGCACCTATCTTGCGTCAAGACTAGCACTACCTCTAAACAGAACGAAACGAGCTTGCACTTGAGCCTCATCACCTAGGAGTACCATTGGTGCATCCAAAATGGTTTCTGAGCCTATGGTATGTTGGCGCAAACCGTGCACCTATCGTGCACCGAGACTACTACCATCTCCAAATAGACCGAAACATGATTCGACATGACTCATGTCACCTAGGAGTTCCATCGGGTGTGTCCAAAATGATTTCTAAGCTTATGGTATGTTCCACGCAAACCGTGCATCTATCTTGCGACAAGCCTAGCACGATCTCTCAACAGACCAAAACAAGCTTGCACTTGAGCCTCATCACCTAGGAGTACCATCGGTGTGTCCAAAACGGTTTCTGAGCCTATGGTACGTTTGATGCAAACCGTGCACCTGTCTTACACCCACACGAACATCATCTGCAAACGGACCAAAACATGATTCAACATGACCCGTGTCACCTAGGATTTCCATCGAGTGCGTCCAAAACGATTTCTGAGCCTATGGTGCATTCGACACAAACCGTGCACCTATCTTGCGTCAGGACTAGCACTACCTCTAAATAGAACGAAATGAGCTTGCACTTGAGCCTCGTCACATAGGAGTACCATTGGTGCATCCAAAATGGTTTCTGAGCCTATGGTACGTTGGCGCAAACCGTACACCTATCGTGCACCGACACTAATACCATCTCCAAATAGACTGAAACGAGATTCGACATGACCCGTGTCACCTAGGAGTTCCATCGGGTGCGTCCAAAACGATTTCTAAGCCTATGGTACGTTCCGCGCAAACCATGCATCTATCTTGCGACAATCCTAGCACGATCTCTCAACAGACTGAAATGAGCTTGCACTTGAGCCTCATCACCTAGGAGTACCATCGGTGTGTCCAAAACGGTTTCTGAGCCTATGGTATGTTTGACGCAAACCGTGCACCTATCTTACACCCACACGAACATCATCTGCAAATGGACTGAAACATGATTCAACATGACCCGTGTCACCTAGGATTTCCATCGGGTGCGTCCAAAATGATTTCTGAACCTATGGTACGTTCCACGCAAACCATGCACCTATCTTGAGTGAAGATTAGCACTATCTCCAAACGGACCAAAACGAGCTTCCACTTGAGCCTCATCACCTAGGAGTACCATCTAGTGCGTCCAAAATTACTTTTGAGCTATGGTATGTTTGCCACAAATCATGCAACAATCTTGCATTGACACTAACACCGTCTCTAAATGGATCGGAATGAGATTCTACAAGACCCACTCACCTAGGAGTTCCATCGGGTGAATCCAAAATGATTTCTGAGCCAATGGTACGTTTGGCACAAACTATGCACCTATCTGCGTCAAGATTAGCAGTATGTCCTAACGGATCGAAACGAGCTTCCACTTGAGCCTCGTCACATAGGAGTACCATCGGGTGTGTCCAAAATGATTTCTGAGCCTATGATACGTTTGACGCATACCATACACCTATGTTGGAGAGACATTAACACCGTCTCTAAACGGACTAAAACAAGATTCCACTTGACCCACATCACCTAAAAGTTCCATCGGGTGCGTCCAAAATCATTTTCGAGCCTATTGTACGTTCGGTGCAAACCGTGCACCTATCTTGCGTCATTCCTAGCACGATCTCTCAACAGACCGAAGCGAGCTTGCACTTGAGCCTCGTCAACTAGGAGTACCATCAGTGGATCCAAAACGGTTTCTGAGCCTATGGTACATTTGGCGCAAACCGTGCACGTGTCTTACCCCAACATGGACATCATCTCCGAATGGACCAAAACGAGATTTGACATGACTCGTGTCACCTAGGACTTCCATCAGGTGTGTCCAAAACCATTTCTGAGCCTATGGTACGTTCCACGCAAACCATGCACCTATCTTGAGTGAAGATTAGCACTATCTCCAAATAGACCGAAACGAGCTTCCACTTGAGCCTCGTCACCAAGGAGTACCATCTGGTGCATCCAAAACGACTTCTGAGCCATGGTATGTTTGACGTAAACCGTGCGACAATCTTGCATCGACACTAACACCGTCTCCAAATGGATCGAGATGAGATGCGACATGACCCACTCACCTAGGAGTTCCATCGGGTGCATCCAAAATGATTTCTGAGCCAATGGTATGTTTGGCACAAACCGTTCAACTATCTTGCGTCAAGACTAGCACTGTCTCCTAATGGACCAAAATGAGCTTGCACTTGAGCCTTGTCACATCAAAGTACCATCGAGTGTGTCCAAAATGGTTTCTAAGCCTATGATACATTTGGCGCATACCATGCACCTATGTTGCACTGACACTAACACCGTCTCCAAACAGACTGAAACGAGATTCCACATGACATACGTCACCAAGAAGTTCCATCGGGTGCGTCCAAAATGATTTCTGAGCCTATGGTGCGTTCGGCACAAATCGTGCATCTATCTTGCGTCAAGACTAGCACTACCTCTAAACAGAACGAAACGAGCTTGCACTTGAGCCTCGTCACCTAGGAGTACCATTTATGCATCCAAAATGGTTTCTGAGCCTATGGTACGTTGGCACAAACCATGCACTTATCGTGCATCGACACTAATACCATCTCCAAATAGACCAAAACATGATTCGACATGACCCATGTCACCTAGGAGTTCCATTGGGTGTGTCCAAAATGATTTCTAAGCCTATGGTACGTTCCGCGCAAACCGTGCATCTATCTTGCGACAAGCCTAGCATGATCTCTCAACAGACCGAAACGAGCTTGCACCTGAGCCTCATCACCTAGGAGTACCATCGGTGTGTCCAAAATGGTTTCTGAGCCTATGGTATGTTTGACGCAAACCATGCACCTGTCTTACACCCACACGAACATCATCTCCAAATGGATCGAAACGCAATAACCATGATACACAGTGTCATCTGCAACAATGGGAAAATAAAACCCTGAGTACGAGAAGGTACTCAGCTAGACTTACCCGTCATAAACCAGAAATAATTTGACTCCAAGGATTATGCAAGGCTGTATAAGTGGACGTAACCCGACAACATTTTGCATAAAGGCAATTGACTCATTGTACAATTAAGATTCCTTTATCAAGTTAATTATAACTATCCATTTCTAGATTAGCAACTATCCTGTGCCAAACATGTGGTATATCAATTTAAAAGCATACAATAGTAACCATAGCAGGTATTGTAATTCCCTATTCATCCAAACCATCATGTTCCATAACACAGTTACTACGATGTTGGGACTAGCCAAGTTTCTCACTATCCAGGAGAGACAGCGATTCGAATCGATTTCAACCAGCTAGGAATTTATTCCTAACATAAACCCAGGCATACCGCGCGAAGGCAGCCTTAGGTTACCTTTGGTACAACTCAAGTCTACATTTCGTGAGTCCGTACTGCACCACACAATCTAGAACACCAGACGCCAGGATGTTCAGGCCTAGCCTGCCCTTGGGCTCAGTCTGATCGTTCCCCGGAAGGAGCACACAACAAAACAGGTCCCAGCCTGAGTTGAATTACTCAGCTTTGTGGTCCGAACGAGTTATCCGGCCAGCTAAGTGAGAGGCATGCGTTCAATCTTATCAGAAGCACCAACAACGGTACGGTCCTTAATCGACATAGACGGGGATAGATCCACACCCAAGACCTCCATGTCTTGTTGCTTCTCTATCGACATCCCACCCGGTCTCTATTTTCTTTTACCCCATGGTTCTATTCCACGATAGCAAATATAGCCAACAGTGCTCCGGTATCCACCTATATCTCGTAGGTGACAGGACATCACTTGACTTCTACCGGTCTAAGCATGGCTAAGCATATATTCGATCCTGGACCTATACTGGTTAAAGGTGTAATATCTGAACAAGGAATGTATATGCATCAAGTGGTTCCATTCAACTCTTATAACCTAATGCATCAATCATAAGTACTTAAGTAATCATTTGTAAAATACTAGGAGACTTAGAATACTCCGGGGCTTGCCTCGCAGAAAGGAAGTGGGGCGGTGGTCAGGACACTCTGGAAGCTCTTCAGGATTTTGCTCCACGCCTTCGGGAGCTGCGACTTGAGGATTCTCCTGCTGGTCCCCTTTCTCTGCTTCTTCGAAGTCCAGCAATGTTATTTCTTCCTCCGATCCTAGATGCATGAATATGGCATAAGATATCGTGAATGCATATATGTTTACAAGTGCATCAAGTTTATTGAGTAGGTGCATATCTCTTCTCGATTATTTAATTAACTACTTCTACAATGCATCTACTATATCACAAAACAGCAGCTACTTGTTTCACTCATAACTGGAGTTCTACTAATCCAAATGTAGTGATCCTAGGCTTTCTGGAAAGCTTATCAAATTATCTACAACTTTGTTATTAACCATTTTTATAGCAAACATCATCCCTATCATGCAACTTATCAAACTATAGAATCTGTCCGGAATCCTTTTAAATTTGGATTTTAAAGCAACAATACTTCTACTTCATTTAATCACTCAAAGTTTGACAACATAAAGCCTACCAACAGTTTAAGCATACCAAATACATTCAAGATAATATAATGGTGAAGCCTAAACTATTCCTGTATATGCCTTTATTATTTTATTTGGATACATAGGTTAAATAATAAATATATATCAAATGTGCATAAAAAATTCTTAAAAATTTACAGTGCCTTACTAATGCTATCAAAGGACTACTGTAAAAGTTTCATGCCATTTTATTCAATAAAACACTCTATACAAAAATGACAAGACAGAAAGGCTTAAAGTAGCATAAATAGAAAACCCTAGTGAAAAGTGTCAAGCAACAGATTTCCTATTTTTCTTAGCATCCTTATGGTACTAGGATTACCCCCAACAAATTTCATGAATTTTGGATTCATAAATAATTTATAAAAATTCATACAAAGATTAACTATTTATAAAAGAAAAATCTATAACTATAAATCTACACGTGCACTGATCCTCAAATTTTTACCAGAGTTTATACATGACAAGAATAGCTTACCACAAAAATTTCATAATTTTTGGAGCACAGGAACTCTAGATATAAAATAAACAAATTTGCATGCATTCAAAAACACATTTCAAATCTCTATTTAAATCTCCCAAAATTTCTACTACAAATGCTAGTATCATTTTTTTCATAAATACTACACTCCCTAAGGAACACTACGAAATTTGGTTCACAAATTTATGATCTACACAGCTCCACTTATAAATTTTCAAAGTTGCACATAACACAGGAAACAAATGCACTATCTTTCTGCCCTATAGTCACTGGCAACTGGGGTCCACCGGTCAGTTGACCCCACGCACCAGCGGAACAAAGTAGGGCAGCGGCGCTAGAATGATGCTGTTCAGCCACGGCTCATCGCCGGCGAGCTTCACCGGCGATGACACCTAGTCTACGGTGACCCTCTAGACCTTGCGCACACGCTAGGCTATCTAGGCGGGTGAATCACCGGCGCGAAGGACGACGGTGTCGGCCATGGTGGCATAGCGGCGCTGCTCGACATGTGGCGGCCGTTTCTGGCCACGGTGAAGCCAAGCGACGTGCTCTACAGAACTACGGCAACCCTGCGACTGTGACTAAGCAACCTAGACGGCGGGAGCTGCTCCGAAGAAGCACGGCCACTACAGCGGCCATGGCGGCACTCCGGCGAGGGCGTACCCATGACGGCGCAAAGCTAAACATGGCTCACCTAGGGCATAGATGGGGGCGTTGCACGGTGGAAACGATGGGGATGGTTGAGGCGGAGCTACGAGCGCGACTGATTGGTGAATGGAGTGGTGGTGAGCGTAGGCAAGCTCGGCGGAGCGTCTGCGACGGCGATGGCATGACGGACGCTCGGCGGCTGTGCTGCGGTGAAGGAGAAAGCTAGAAAAGCGAAATGGGAAGCGCAGGGCGATGCGGGCGAGCGCGGGGGTGTTGAAGGCACTCACTGGCCCGACGTGGCCTGGCTGGGCAGAGCAGAGGCGACGCGTGGCCTCTTCTCCTCCACGCGGCGGCCATGGCTTGAAGGCGGTCGGCCACTGAATCGCTCAATTCAGTTGGTTCAGAGTCCGCGAAGAAGCCTGACAGCGCGTTTTTGCGAAGCTCGATCTTCCAATACGTGAAGAATTAGCGCGCATAATCTAAATCGAAATTGTACACCTATGTTCTAGCTCAAATTTCTATTCAAGGACCTAGTGCTAATTCACAACCAGTGCCGAGAAAAATCCATCCAAAATCGAGCTTGTCAGCTGTCAACCGAAAAAGACTTGGTGAAATTTGCTAAGTGTTGAAATCAGTGCTTTGATGATTTTTGTGATCCAAATTCAATCATGTTAGAAGCTAAATCAGTCAATGACCTAAAAATAAAAGTTGTTCCCCTTGCTAAACACTACAACTTTGCTTTAGTGACCTCATCCATGCAAGGTCTCTAGCACCTAGTTCAAACTTTGTCAAACATGTCACATTTAAATGATGATACACTTCAAAGCATAGCTTAATGACCTAATTACCCCTAACCATGAATATCAAAGTTGCTCATAATGATACTCTAAACATGTTTAGGCTAATTGCAAGGTCATACAATCATTTCATGTATTAGTCACTCATAGAGCTAGTTAGTGTAATCACATGAAACCTGACTTAAGGCTTAATCATGGAAAATGACATTCATGAACTATGTTCCATTTGTGAACCTAAGTATTGCCAATATATTTTGGTGACTCAATTCAACCATCTACATGTATACACTCATGATCATATGCATATACACATGGAGACATGAAATAATGAGAAAAGTTGCATAAGTTCAAGAAACATGCGATAACTAGCAAACGTTGCAGAGGTTTCAATCCAATGTTTCAATTGTAAATGCTTGTTTATGAAATGCTTGATGATCATGCTCATGTTATGCAAGTCAAGTTATGCAAGGCTAACACCCGAGGTGTTACAGCCCCTCCCCCTTATAAACTTCTCGTAAATAATCTTCTCTTTCCCACGTAGCATCTTGTTCACTATGATTGTTCCACACCACCTTATAGAACTTAATAATCTTACTCCGTGTTACTCTCTCCATCTCCTCTAATACTCGAATTGGCTTTTCTTCATAGGTCAAATCTGATTGAAGCTGCACATTGGTGGGTGCAATAGCTTCTGCAGGTAATCGAAGACATTTCTTCAACTGAGAAACATGGAACACATCAAATATTCCACTCATCTCTGGTGGAAGTTATAACTTATATGCAACATTTCCTTTCCATTCCAAAATCTTGTATGGCCCTACATATCTTGGTGAAAGCTTCTTTTTCATCCCAAATCTTTTCACACCTTTCATGGGTGATACCCTCAAGTATACATAGTCACCCACTTCAAAAGTCAGTGGTCTTCTTCTTCTGTCAGCATAACTCTTTTGTCTCGATTGAGCTGCCTTCATATGTTGTTGGATGATACATACTTGTTCTTCGGCTTCATTGACAAAGTCAATACCAAAGTATCTCCTTTCACCGGGCTCAATCTAGTTCAATGGAGTTCTACATTTTCTACCATGCAGTGCTTCAAATGGGGCCATTTTGATACTTGCTTGATAACTATTGTTATAGGAGCACTCAGCTAAAGGTAACCATTTCTCCCATGAACCTTTTGAAGATATAACACAAGCTCTAAGCAAATCTTCTAGGATTTGGTTCACTCGCTCCGTCTGTCCTGAAGTTTGTGGATGGTATGCCAAACTTCTGATTAGCTTGGTTCCCAAAGCCTGGTGTAAGTGCTCCTAGAATTGAGCTATGAACAGTGGTCCTCGAACTGAGATTATAGTCCTAGGTACTCCATGCAGTCTCATGATCTGGGAAACATATATTTCAGCGTATTTCCCAACTAAATACCATGTGTTCACGGGTATAAAGTGTGCTGACTTGGTGAGACGATCAACAATAACCCATATTGAATCGTAACCTTGTGGTGTCATTGGATGGCCTGTGATAAAGTCCATGTTGATTTCCTCCCATTTCCATCCTGGAATAGGCAATGGTTGAAGTAATCCGGTAGTTTTCGTATGGATAGCTTTCACTCTACTACAGTTATCACACCTAGCAACATAGGCTGCGATCTCATTCTTCATCTTAGTCCACCAAAAACGGGTTCTCAAATCTTGATACATCTTACTACTACCTGGATGGATAGACAATTTGGATGAGTGAGCTTTATCTAAAATTTGATTCCTTAGCTCACGGTCTTTTGGTACCACAAGTCGGTCCTCAAACCATAATACACCTCTTTTGTCCAATCTAAAATGTTTGGTTTCTTGCTCTTGCATTTTTCTCTTGATGTGACTTATTCCTACATCTGTCTGCTGTAGCTCTATGATTTTGCTCTCAAGTGAACAACTGATCGTGATATTGTGTAGTACAGCAGGATGTAATAAGTTGAATCCATCTTCCAATAATGCTTCCACAGTGTTGCAATGAGACTTCTGACTGAGTGCATTGGCTACTACATTAGCTTTACCCAGATGGTAATGCACTTCTAAATTGTAGTCCTTAATCAATTCCAACCATCTTCGTTGTCTCATGTTCAGCTCTGGTTGGGTAAAGATATACTTGAGACTTTTGTGGTCAGTATATATATGACATACATTGCCCAACAAATAATGTCTCCATATCTTTAATGCGTGAACAACTGCTGCAAGTTCTAAATCATATGTAGGGTAGTTGACTTCATGTTTCCTCAATTGCTGAGAAGCATATGCAATAACTCTTCCTTCTTGCATAAGCACACATCCCAAACCTATGCCTGATGCATCACAAAATACATCAAAAGGCTTTTCAATGTCTGGTTGTGCTAGCACAGGTGCTGTAGTCAACAAAGTTCTGAGGGTGTGAAAAGCTGCTTCACATTCTGGTGTCCAATTGTACTTCTCATCTTTCTGAAGTAGTCTGGTCATAGGCTTAGCTATCTTTGAGAAATCTGGAATGAAACGACGATAATACCCTACTAACCCTAGAAAACTCCAAACTTCATGAACCGAAGTTGGGGCTTTCCAATCCATGACCTCTTGTACTTTTGATGGGTCTATAGAGATTCCATCTCGTGATAAGATGTGACCTAAGAAAGGTACTTTGCTCAACCAAAATTCACATTTGCTCAACCAAACTTGGCATATAGCTTATGCTCTCTCAATCTAGATAGGACAATCCTCAAATGCTCTTCATGATCTGACTCATTTTTTGAATAAATCAATATATCATCGATAAACACGACCACGAACTTGTCAAGCTCGAGCATGAATACCGAGTTCATCAGGTACATGAAGTAGGCTGGAGCATTTGTTAGTCCGAAAGACATAACCAAATACTCATATAAGCCGTACCTAGTAGAGAAAGCAGTTTTAGGTATATCCTCTGGTCTGATCTTTATCTGATGGTAGCCCGATCTCAAGTCAATTTTGGAGAATACCTTTGCCTTCGCTAGCTGATCGAACAAGATGTCGATGCGGGGCAATGGATATTTGTTCTTGATGGTCACAACATTGAGTGGTCTGTAATCTACACACATTCTTAGTGACTTGTCCTTCTTTTTCACAAACAAGGCTAGACATCCCCATGGAGATGAGCTAGGTTGGATAAGACCCTTGTCCAATAGATCTTGCAATTGAACCTTAAGTTCTGCTAACTCATTGGGTGGCATTCTATAGGGCCTTCTGGATATGGGTGTCGTACCTGGCACTAACTCAATCTTAAATTCCACCTCCCTATCAGGTGGTAAGCCTAGTAGTTCCTCTAGAAATACATCCGGAAACTCACAAACCACTAGGATATCACAAAGTGTGGTGGTTTGGATAGCACAAGCTAAATGTTGGAGTTTGAAATTGCGGGAGAGTGGTACTAGAAAAGCATTCCCTCCCATGGGTTCTCTCAACATAATAGTGTGGGTGCTAGTGTCAATAAGAGCACCATGATACTTCATCCAATTCATGCCTAAGATTACACTTATCGATAACCCGGGCAATATTATCAAATCCGTTGTGTACTCCCTCCCTTGTATAGAGATGAGTACATTTTTTACTATCTTTTTGGTAGTAACAGTACCCCTTGCTGAACTTATGTTATAACCCCCTTTGCTTACTTCAATTATTTCTTGATCATGTCTAGATGCAAATGCTTGACTCATAAATGAATGAGAAGCTCCCGAATCAAATAAAACAACAGCGGGATGCTTGTTGACAAGAAACATACCAGCCGTGACAACTTCTCCAGCGGGCACTTCCTCAATAGCGGTATAATGCACGTATCCCAGACATGCCCTTGTGTTCGCCTGCCTCTGATTGTTCTAATTTGGGTTGCCATTCTTCTTGGGGTGGGGGCATTCCTTGGCCTAATGACCCATTTGGTTGCAGTTGAAACATGGTTGATTATTCCTTGGTCCGGTGGAGCTTCCCTGACTACCAGTTCCTTTTGGTAAGGCAATAGTGAACGCATTACAAAATGGTTTTTGTGGTCTGTTATTTTGAGTTTTAGGTGGTGGAGGCCTAAACTTGGGTGCAGGTGGATGGAATTATGGCCTAGCTGTGATAGGCGCTTTCGATTGGGAAGATCCGGAGGCACCTGCCTCATATGCCCTCTTGCGACCTTTAGCAACGGCATGCATGTTGTTGTGGTTTTCTTGGGTCAAGGCATCACTAATAAACTCATTGTACATGGCACACCTAGAATTTGCCATAGTCTTCATTAGTTTAGTACCCAGACCCCGTTTGAAGCTCTCTATCTTTTTCTCTTCAGTATCCACAAAATCTGGAGCATATCTGGACAGGTTGTTGAATGCGTGCATATATTCTGTGAGAGTCTTTGTTCCTTGAGTGAGCCTCATAAATTCGGCCGCTTTCATGCGCATCAGGCCCGAGGGAATATGATGTCCCCTAAAAGCCAGCTTGAACTATTCCCATGTCACTCGCGCATTAGCAGGCAGAGACGACAAGAAATGCATCCACCAGATTCCTGCTGGTCCTTGCAGCTGATGAGAAGCATACTCAGCTTTTAGATGCTCTATGACCCTCAACAGACAAAATTTTTGCTCAATGGTATTTAGCCACTCGTCAGCCTACAGTGGTTCCTCAGCCACCTTGAAGATTGGAGGCTTCGTATCCAGAAACTCCTTGAATGTACTGTGCTGATTTGGCTCGGCCCCTGGTTGATGTGGGTGGCCACGAGCGGTGTTTTGCGCGATGAGGCGCAAAGCTTCCTCCATTGTCCTTTGGCTCCCCAAGAACTGGGTAAAGAACTCCTGAGCGGATGGCGGCGGTGGTGGTGGTAAGTCATCATGGTTGCCATCCTGGCTGCCACCAGCTCCAGCATGGGTGCGCGTCATCTGTGAAGTAGCAACAATAAGCGATTATTGGCTGATGTCAAGAGCTTGCAGATGAATTATAATCATGCCAAACTGAAATTACTGGAGAAAATTCTCAAATTCACAATAAAAACAGAGGCATAACAATTCATTCTCGCAACATGGCATCCCCAATTTGACCACTTATCACGCTCATAACGCATGCAAATTTAAATCGTTATCACCAACAAAGGACTGGAATTGCATTGATGTTCAACCAAACGTGCGATAGTCGTGCGATTAACGATATTACATGATAGTCGGATTACTAATGCCAAATTCGAACTATAGGTCCATTACATGAATAAAGGTGATACATTAGCCCTTCCACTAAGTACTAAGCGATCTAATCCTCATCATGATCACTATCGAGGTCAGACGTAGGATCATCTCCTTCTTCAGGCTCCACTTCTTCCTCTTCCTCGTCCTCCTCTAGATCCATCTCTGCGGCTCCAGGTGGAACATAAGGGTGGAGCTGGTTATTCAGTAGATGAACCTCCTCATGTAGGTCGTCGTTGTATTCTTCTGCATTGGCCAGCTACTGCTCCAGCTCAAACTGTCGAGCTCTCAGAACATCTTCTCTGGACCAGGCTTCATTCCTCTGGTGAGTTAACTGAGCCATCTCTACATTGAGCCTCTCAATCTCGGCGTCGTGCTCCCTCTGAAGCTGACGTCGGTCCTCATGGGCATGACCAAGAGCACCAGACACACGTCTTAGGCTACCTTCTACTCCATCTAACACCTTCATCACTGCGAACATGGCGCTCATGGCAGGGTTATCACTGTTCTACCCTTCTGCTGCACCAATCTCCAAAGATCTTACTCTTGCCTGCTGCCATGAGTCAGTGGAGGGGTTGCCCCTCGGAAAGACTCCAACCAAAGCGGCCACCAGCTCCTGAGGAAAACGATCCATGATATCCCTCAGGATCCCAATGGCTGCCCTACCAGTTGCTTCTTCAGTAGTCCTGCCAGTTGACTCATAACACCAACCTGTCCACTCAGAATCGTCACCTCAGGGACGAACAATGGCCTCCATAGTAACCAAGAGACCTTCCCCCAACTGCTCATTCGCCCAGAAGTAGTGGGGTTCCATTCCATCAGGATAGCCTACATAGCTGAGCACTCTCCACAAGAGTGTAGTCATCCCAAACTCCCCAAGAAACATGTGACATTGACGGGTACGTGGAGCAAGCTGACGGCTGGGAGCTCTGCCTCCGGTGGACTTGCGAGCGGTCTACTTTGTGCATGCCATCTGCACCATTAACATGTACCACTTGGTGAGATAATGCCATAATGGATAAGAGTTACATAACTGAGTAAGAATTTTATAAGGGGAGGAACAATGTAATTATGTGAATGGTAATTATCATGATGCATGCTCGTTCCATACGTCCTCACAAACTTAGGAAAAATTTGTTTCTAACGGTAGACACGGTGGCATACATTCGTTCTCTCATATATAGCGTAACTAGTCGAGCTACACATTTCGTTGTTAGTGTACCTACATAAAAATTTCATTTCAGCCCTAAACCCATAATGAAATATGTAGAATATAATTGTAAATACTTCCATATATGTATACCCATACATATACTTCCGTATCAAGCTACCCGACAATAATTTAAACCCACAATTAAATACGTACCATATACACATGAAAGCATGCATACATAGCCGTACCAAAGCTAACTCTTCCCGACCACACGCTCACATCTTGCGGTCATACACTCATCATCTTACCTTGGCGTAGAGGCATTTGATCCATACATTACCACTCAAGTGAATGGCATCCAAACAATAGCACGCCGTATGGACGACGAAGTAAAAACCCCCATTTTAATACTTAAATAGCCACCTAAGAGTCCTTAATTTGGGCATAAGGAAAGTGATCATTGGCACACTTTAGATTTCAAATACCTATTATATAACTATTAGTTGCTAGTGAAGGGTTTTTGGAAACAAAAACTTTTGTTTTAAATACACATGTGACAATTAACGTTGAATCTTGCTCCGATACCAGCTGTCGCAGAACTGACCAATTTATAAGAGTACAAGTACAATGGCAGCCCGCAAGTGGTTGCACTGTCATACTTGAACCCATATAAACCCGGTAGTCCGTCGAGTACCACGATGGGTCTCGATAAACGATTTACAATAACCAAGATCGTACATGATTCAACATACACGCCATATATTACATAAAGTTCACAGATACATTTCATCATTAGAGTACGAATAAAAGTTATTACAAACCGAGTTTGGTAGATAAAGCGGAAGCAAATCAGTTCGAAAATATAGTTTCCAACATAGTTTGATACAGTGCCAAGTAGGATCACGGTCCACAAAAGCAAAGACAGGGATTAATAAAGAAGCCTGCACAAGTCTTACTCCTCATCCACGGCGGGATAGAAGCAACTCTTGCAATAACCATGATACACAGTGCCATCTGCAACAATGGAAAATAAAACCCTGAGTACGAGAAGGTACTCAGCTAGACTTACCCATCATAAACCAGAAATAATTCGACTCCAAGGATTATGCAAGGCTATATAAGTGGACGTAACTCGATAACATTTTGCATAAAGGCAATTGACTCATTGTACAATTACGATTCCTTTATCAAGTTAATTATAACTATCCATTTCTAGATTAGCAACTATCCTGTGCCAAACATGTGGTATATCAATTTAAAAGCATACAATAGTAACCATAGCAGGTATTGTAATTCCCTATTCATCTGAACCATCATGTTCCATAACACAGTTACTATGATGTTGGGACTAGCCAAGTTTCTCACTATCCGGGAGAGACGGCGATTCGAATTGATTTCAACCAGCTGGGAATCTATTCCTAACACAAACCCAGGCATACCGCGCGAAGGCAGCCTTAGGTCACCTTTGGTACAACTCAAGTCTACATTTCGCGGGTCCGTACTGCCCGCATAATCTGGAACACCAGATGCCAGGATGTTCAGGCCTAGCCTGCCCTTAGGCTCAGTCTGATCGTTCCCCGGAAGGAGCGCACAACAAAACTGGGTCCCAGCCTGAGTTGAATTACTCGGCTTCGCGGTCGGAACGAGTTATCCGGCCAGCTAAGTGAGAGGCATGCATTCAATCTTGTCAGAAGCACCAATAACGGTACGGTCCTTAATCAACATAGACGGGGATAGATCCACACCTAAGACCTCCATGTCTTGTTGCTTCTCTATCGACATCCCGCCCGGTCTCGATTTTCTTTTACCCCATGGTTCTATTCCACGATAGCAAATATAGCCAACCGTGCTCCGGTATCCACCTATATCTTGCATGTGACAGGACATCACCTGACTTCTACCGGTCTAAGCATGGCTAAGCATATATTCGATCTTGGACCTATACTGGTTAAAGGTGTAATATCTGAACAAGGAATGTATATGCATCAAGTGGTTCCATTCAACTCTTATAACCTAATGCATCAATCATAAGTACTTAAGTAATCATTTGTAAAATACTAGGAGACTTAGAATGCTCTGGGGCTTGCCTCACAGAAAGGAAGTGGGGCGGTGGTCAAGGACACTCCGGAAGCTCTTCAGGATTCTGCTCCACGCCTTCGGGAGCTGCGACTTGAGGATTCTCATGCTGGTCCCCTTCCTCTGCTTCTTCGAAGTCCAACAACGTTATTTCTTCCTCCGATCCTAGATGCATGAATATGGCATAAGATATCGTGAATGCATATATGTTTACAAGTGCATCATGTTTATTGAGTAGGTGCATATCTCTTCTCGATTATTTAATTAACTACTTCTACAATGCATCTACTATATCACAAAACAGCAGCTACTTGTTTCACTCATAACTTGGAGTTCTACTAATCCAAATGCAGTGATCCTAGACTTTCTGGAAAGCTTATCAAATTATCTACAACTTTGTTATTAACCATTTTTACAGCAAACATCATCCCTATCATGCAACTTATCAAACTACAGAATCTGTCCGGAATCCTTTTAAATTTGCATTTTAAAGCAACAATACTTCTACTTCATGTAATCACTCAAAGTTTGACAACATAAAGCCTACCAACAGTTTAAGCATACCAAATACATTCAAGATAATATAATGGTGAAGCTTAAACTATTCCTTTATATGCCTTTATTATTTTATTTGGATACATAGGTTAAATAATAAATATATATCAAATGTGCATCAAAAATTCTTAAAAATTTACAGTGCCTTACTAATGCTATCAAAGGACTACTGTAAAAGTTTCATGCCATTTTATTCAATAAATCACTCTATACAAAAATGACAAGACAGAAAGGCTTAAAGTAGCATAAATAGAAAACCCTAGTGAAAAGTGTCAAGAAACAGATTTCCTATTTTTCTTAGCATCCTTATGGTACTAGGATTACCCCCAAAAAATTTCATGAATTTTGGATTCATAAATAATTTATAAAAATTCATACAAGGATTAACTATTTATAAAAGAAAAATCTATAACTATAAATCTACACATGCACTAATCCTCAAATTTTTACCAGAGTTTATACATGACAAGAATAGCTTACCACAAAAATTTCATAATTTTTGGAGCAAAGGAACTCTAGATATAAAATAAACAAATTTGCATGCATTCAAAAACACATTTCAAATCTCTATTTAAATATCCCAAAATTTCTACTGCAAATGCTAGTATCATTTTTTTCATAAATACTACACTCCCTAAGGAACACTACGAAATTTAGTTCACAAATTTATGATCTACACAGCTCCACTTATAAATTTTCAAAGTTGCACATAACATAGGAAACAAATGCACTATCTTTCTGCCCTATAGTCACTGGCAACTGGGGTCCACCGGTCAGTTGACCCCACGCACCAGCGGAACAAAGAAGGGCAGCGGCACTGGAACGATGCTGTTCGGCCATGGCTCATCGTCGGTGAGCTTCACCGGCGATGGCACCTTGTCTATGGTGACCCTCTAGACCTTGCGCACACGCTAGGCTATCTAGGCGGGCGAATCACCGACGCGAAGGACGACGGTGTCGGCCATGGCGGCACGGCGGCGCTGCTCGACGTGTGGCGGCCGTTTCCGGCCACGGCGAAGCCAAGCGACGTGCTCTACAGAACTACGGCAACCCTGCGACTATGACTAAGCAACCTAGACGGCGGGAGCTGCTTCGAAGAAGCACGGCCACTACAGCGGCCATGGCAGCACTCCGGCGAGGGCATACCCACGATGGCGCAAAGCTAAACACGGCTCACCTAGGGCATAGATGGGGGTATTGCAAGGTGGAAACAGTGGGGATGGTTGAGGCAGAGCTGCAAGCGCGACTGATTGGCGAATGGAGTGGTGGTGAGCGTAGGTGAGCTCGGCGAAGCGTCTGCGACGGCGATGGCGCAGCGGATGCTCGGCAGCTGCGCTGCGGTGTAGGAGAAAGCCAGAAAAGCGAAATGGGAAGCACAGGGCGATGTGGGCAAGCACGGGGGTGTTGAAGGCGCTCACTAGCCCGACGTGGCCTGGCTGGGCTGAGCAGAGGCGACGCGCGGCCTCTTCTCCTCCACGCGGCGGCCATGGCTTGAAGGTGGTCGGCCACTGAATCGCCCGATTCAGTCGGTTCAGAGTCCGCGAAGAAGCCTGACAGCGCGTTTTTGCGAAGCTCGATCTTCCAATACGTGAAGAATTAGCGCGCATAATCTAAACCGAAATTGTACACCTATGTTCCAGCTCAAATTTCTATTCAAGGACCCAGTGCTAATTCACAACCAGTGCCGAGAAAAATCCATCCAAAATCGAGCTTGTCAGCTGTCAACCGAAAAAGACTTGGTGAAATTTGCTAAGTGTTGAAATCAATGCTTTGATGATTTTTGTGATCCAAATTCAATCATGTTAGAAGCTAAATCAGTCAATGACCTAAAAATAAAAGTTGTTCCCTTGCCAAACACTACAACTTTGCTTTAGTGACCTCATCCATGCAAGGTCTCTAGCACCTAGTTCAAACTTGGTCAAACATGTCACATTTAAATGATCATACACTTCAAAGCATAGCTTAATGACCTAATTACCCCTAACCATGAATATCAAAGTTGCTCATAATGATACTCTAAACATGTTTAGGCTAATTGCAAGGTCATACAATCATTTCATGTATTAGTCACTCATAGAGCTAGTTAGTGTAATCACATGAAACCTGACTTAAGGCTTAATCATGGAAAATGACATTCATGAACTATGTTTCATTTGTGAACCTAAGTGTTGCCAATATATTTTGGTGACTCAATTCAACCATCTACATGTATACACTCATGATCATATGCATATACACATGGAGACATGAAATAATGAGAAAAGTTGCATAAGTTCAAGAAACATGCGATAACAAGCAAACGTTGTAGAGGTTTCAATCCAATGTTTCAATTGTAAATGCTTGTTTATGAAATGCTTGATGATCATGCTCATGTTATGCAAGTCAAGTTATGCAAGGCTAACACCCGAAGTGTTACATAGGAGTACCATCGGGTGTGTCCAAAACGATTTCTGAGCCTATGATACGTTTGGCGCATACCATACAACTATGTTGGACAGACATTAACACCATCTCTAAACGGACTGAAATGAGATTCCAATTGACCCACATCACCTAAAAGTTCCATCGGGTGTATCCAAAATGATTTTCGAGCCTATTGTACATTCGGCGCAAACCGTGCACCTATCTTGCATCATGCCTTGCACGATCTCTCAACAGACTGAAACAAGCTTGCACTTGAGCCTCATCACCTAGGAGGACCATCGGTGGATCCAAAATGGTTTCTGAGCCTGTGGTACGTTTGGCACAAACCGTGCACCTGTCTTACCCCAACACAGACATCATCTCCAAACGGACCGAAACATGATTCAACATGACCCGTGTCACCTAGGAGTTCCATCACGTGCGTCCAAATCCATTTCTAAGCCTATGGTACATTCCACGCAAACCATGCACCTATCTTGAGTGAAGATTAGCACTATCTCCAAACAGACCGAAATGAGCTTCCATTTGAGCCTCGTCACCTAGGAGTACCATCTGGTGCATCCAAAATGATTTCTAAGCCATGGTATGTTTGCCGCAAACCATGCAACAATCTTGCACCAACACTAACATCGTCTCCAAATGGATCAAGACAAGATGCGACATGACCCACTCACCTAGGAGTTCCATCGGGTGCATCCAAAATGATTTTTGAGCCAATGGTACATTTGGCACAAACCGTGCACCTATCTTGCGTCAAGACTACCACTGTCTCCTAACGGAACAAAACGAGCTTGCACTTGAGCCTTGTCACATCAAAGTACCATTGGGTGTGTCCAAAACGGTTTCTAAGCCTATGATACATTTGGCGCATACCATGCACCTATGTTGCACTGACACTAACACCGTCTCCAAATGGACTGAAACGAGATTCCACATGACCCACGTCACCTAGAAGTTCCATCGGGTGCATCCAAAATGATTTCTGAGCCTATGGTGCGTTCGGCACAAACCATGCACCTATCTTGCGTCAAGACTAGCACTATCTCTAAACATAATGAAACAAGCTTGCAATTGAGCCTCGTCACCTAGGAGTACCATTGGTGGATCCAAAACGGTTTCTCAGCCTATGGTACGTTGGCGCAAACCATGCAACTGTCTTGCACCGACACTAACACCATCTCCAAATAGACCGAAACGTGATTCGACATGACCCGTGTCACCTAGGTGTTCCATCTGGTGCGTCCAAAATGATTTCTAAGCCTATGGTACGTTTCGCGTAAACCATGCATCTATCTTGTGACAAGCTTAGCACGATCTCTCAACAGACCAAAACGAGCTTGCACTTTAGCCTCATCACCTAGGAGTACCATCAGTGTGTCCAAATTGGTTTTCTGAGCCTATGGTATGTTTGATGCAAACCGTGCACCTGTCTTACACCCACACAAATATCTTCTCCAAACAGACCAAAACGTGATTCAACATGACCCGTGTCACCTAGGATTTCCATCGGGTGCATCCAAAACGATTTCTGAACCTATGGTATGTTCCTTCCAAACCATGCATCTATATTGAGTGAAGATTAGCACTATCTCCATACAGACTGAAATGAGCTTCCACTTGAGCCTCATCACCTAGGAGTACCATCTGGTGTGTCCAAAATGATTTCTGAGCCATGGTATGTTTGCCACAAACCGTGCAACAATCTTGCACCGACACTAACACCGTCTCTAAACGCATCGAAACAAGATTCTACAAGACCCACTCACCTAGGAGTTTCATCGGATGCATCCAAAATGATTTCTGAGCCAATGGTATGTTTGGCACAAACCATGCACCTATCTTGCATCAAGACTAGCACTATCTCCTAACAGACCAAAATTAGCTTGCGCTTGAGCGTCGTCACATCAAAGTACCATCGGGTGTGTCCAAAATGGTTTCTAAGCCTATGATACATTTGGTGCATACCATGCACCTATGTTGCACTGACACTAACACCATCTCCAAATGGACTGAAACGAAAGTCCACATGACCCACGTCACCTAGAAGTTCCATTGGGTGCGTCCAAAACGATTTCCGAGCCTATGGTGCGTTCTGCACAAATCGTGCACCTATCTTGCGTCAAGACTAGCACTATCTCTAAACAGAATGAAACGAGCTTGCACTTGAGCCTCGTCACCTAGGAGTAACATTGGTGCATCCAAAATGGTTTCTAAGCCTATGGTACATTGGCACAAACCATGCAACTATCTTGCACCGACACTAACACCATCTCCAAACAGACCAAAACATGATTTGACATGACCCGTGTCACCTAGGAGTTCCATCGGGTGCATCCAAAATGATTTCTAAGCCTATGGTACGTTCTGCGCAAGCCGTGCATCTATCTTGCGACAAGCCTAGCACGATCTCTCAATAGACGAAAATGAGCTTGCACTTTAGCCTCATCACCTAGGAGTACCATCGGTGTGTCCAAAATAGTTTCTGAGCCTATGGTACGTTTGATGCAAACCGTGCACCTGTCTTACACCCACACGAACATCATCTCCAAACGGACCAAAATGTGATTCAACATGACCCGTGTCACCTAGGATTTCCATCGGGTGCATCCAAAATGATTTCTGAACCTATGGTACGTTCCACGCAAGCCATGCACCTATCTTGAGTGAAGATTAGCACTATCTCCAAACGGACCTAAACGAGCTTCCACTTGAGCCTCATCACCTAGGAGTACCATCTGGTGCGTCCAAAATGATTTCTGAGCCATGGTATGTTTGCCGCAGACCATGCAACAATCTTGCACCGACACTAACACCGTCTCCAAATGGATTAAAACGAGATTCTACAAGACCCTCTCACCTAGGAGTTCCATCGGATGCATCCAAAATGATTTCTGAGCCAATGGTATGTTTGGCACAAACTATGCACCTATCTGCATCAAGATTAGCACTATCTCCTAATGGACCGAAACGAGCTTCCACTTGAGCCTCGTCACGTAGGAGTACCATCGGGTGTGTCCAAAATTATTTCTGAGCCTATGATATGTTTGGTGCATACCATACACCTATGTTGGACTGACATTAACACCGTCTCTAAACGCACTGAAATGAGATTCTGCTTGACCCGCATCACCTACAAGTTCCATCGGGTGTGTCCAAAATGTCTTTTGAGCCTATGGTACGTTCGGCGCAAACCGTGCACCTATCTTACGTCATGCCTAGCACGATCTCTCAACAGACCGAAACAAGCTTGCACTTGAGCCTCGTCACCTAGGAGTACCATCGGTGGATCCAAAACGGTTTCTGAGCCTATGGTACGTTTGGCACAAACCGTGCACCTGTCTTACCCCAACACAGACATCATCTCCAAACAGACCGAAACATGATTCGACATGACCCGTGTCACCTAGGAGTTCCATCAGGTGCGTCCAAAACCTTTTCTGAGCCTATGGTACGTTCCTCGCATACCATGCACCTATCTTGGGTGAAGATTAACAGTATCTCCAAACAGACCAAAACGAGCTTCCACTTGAGCCTCGTTACCTAGGAGTACCATCTGGTGCATCCAAAATGATTTTTGAGCCATGGTATGTTTGCCGCAAACCGTGCAAAAATCTTGCACCAACAGTAACACCATCTCCAAATGGATCAAGACAAGATGCGACATGACCCACTCACCTAGGAGTTCCATCGAGTGCATCCAAAATGATTTCTGAGCCAATGGTACGTTTGGCACAAACCGTGCACCTATCTTGCGTCAAGACTAGCACTGTCTCCTAACGGACCAAAACAAGCTTGGACTTGAGCCTTGTCACATCGAAGTACCATTGGGTGTGTCCAAAATGGTTTCTAAGCCTATGATACATTTGGTGCATACCATGCACCTATGTTGCACTAACACTAACTCCATCTCCAAATGGACTAAAACGAGATTCCACATGACCCACGTCACCTAGAAGTTCCATCGGATGTGTCCAAAATGATTTCCGAGCCAATGGTGCGCTCAGCACAAACCGTGCACCTATCTTGCGCCAAGACAAGCACTATCTCTAAACAGAACGAAATGAGCTTGCACTTGAGCCTCATCACCTAGGAGTACCATTGGTGCATCCAAAATAGTTTCTAAGCCTATGGTACGTTAGCGCAAACCGTGCACCTGTCTTTCACCAACAATAACACCATCTCCAAATAGACCGAAACATGATTTGACATGACCCGTGTCACCTAGGAGTTCCATCGGGTGCGTCCAAAATGATTTTGAAGCCTATGGTACATTCTGCGCAAACTATGCATCTCTCTTGTGACAAGCCTAGCATGATCTCTCAACAGATCGAAACTAGCTTGCACTTGAGCCTCATCACCTAGGAGTACCATCGGTGTGTCCAAAATGGTTTCTAAGCCTATGGTACGTATGATGCAAACCGTGGACCTGTCTTACACCCACACGAACATCATCTCCAAATAGACTGAAACATGATTCGACATGACCCGTGTCACCTAGGATTTCCATCGGGTGCGTCCAAAATGATTTCTAAACATATGGTACGTTCCACCCAAACCATGCACCTATCTTGAGTGAAGATTAGCACTATCTCCAAATAGACTGAAACGAGCTTCCACTTGAGCCTCGTCACCTAGGAGTACCATCTGGTGTGTCCAAAACGATTTCTGAGCCATGGTATGTTTGTCGCAAACCACGCAACAATCTTGCACCGACACTAACACCATCTCCAAATAGATCAAAACAAAATTCTACAAGACCCACTCACCTAGTGGTTCCATCAGGTGCATCCAAAATGATTTCTGAGCCAATGGCACGTTTGGCACAAACTGTGCATCTAGCTACGTCAAGATTAGCACTATCTCCTAATGGACTAAAATGAGCTTCCACTTGAGCCTCGTCACGTAGGTGTATCATTGGGTGTGTCCAAAATGATTTCTAAGCCTATGATACGTTTGGCGCATACCATACCCCTATGTTGGACTGACATTAACACCGTCTCTCAATGGACTGAAACAAGATTCCACTTGACCCACATCACCTACAAGTTCCATCAGGTGCGTCCAAAATGACTTTCGAGCCTATGGTACATTCGGCGCAAACCGTGCACCTATCTTGTGTCATGCCTAGCACGATTTCTCAACAGACCGAAATGAGCTTGCACTTGAACCTCATCACCTAGGAGTACCATCGGTGGATCCAAAATGGTTTCTGAGCCTATGGTATGTTTGGCGCAAACCGTGCGCCTATCTTACCCCAACACGGACATCATCTCCAAACGGAACGAAACGTGATTCAACATGACCTGTGTCACCTAGGAGTTCCATCGGGTGCGTCCAAAACCATTTCTGAGCCTATGGTACGTTCCACGCAAACCATGCACCTATCTCGAGTGAAGATTAGCACTATCTCCAAACAGACAGAAACGAGCTTCCACTTGAGCCTCGTCACCTAGGAGTACCATCTGGTGCATCCAAAATGATTTCTGAGCCATGGTATGTTTGCCGCAAACCATGCAACAATCTTGCACCGATAGTAACACCGTCTCCAAATGGATCGAGACGAGATGCGACATGACCCACTCACCTAGGAGTTCCATCGGGTGCATCCAAAATGACTTCTGAGCCAATGGTATGTTTGGCACAAACCGGGCACCTATCTTGCGTCAAGACAAGCACTATCTCTAAACAGAACAAAACGAGCTTGCACTTGAGCCTCGTCACCTAGGAGTACCATTGGTGCATCCAAAATGGTTTCTGAGCCTATGGTACGTTGGCGCAAACCATGCACCCGTCTTGCACCAACACTAACACCATCTTCAAACAGACCGAAAAGTGATTCGACATGACCCGTGTCACCTAGGAGTTCCATCGGGTGCGTCCAAAATGATTTCTAAGCCTATGGTACGTTCCACGCAAACCGTGCATCTATCTTGCGACAAGCCTAGCAAGATCTCTCAACAAACCAAAATGAGCTTGCACTTGAGCCTCATCACCTAGGAGTACCATCGGTGTGTCCAAAATAGTTTCTAAGCCTATGGTACGTTTGACGTAAACCGTGCACCTGTCTTACACCTACACGAACATCATCTCCAAACGGACCGAAACATAATTCAACATGACCCGTGTCACCTAGGATTTCCATCGGGTGCGTCCAAAACGATTTCTAAACCTATGGTACGTTCCACGCAAACCATGCACCTATCTTGAGTGAAGATTAGCACTATCTCCAAATAGACAGAAACGAGCTTCCACTTGAGCCTCGTCACCTAGGAGTACCATCTGGTGCATCCAAAACAATTTTTGAGCCGTGGGATGTTTGCCGCAAATCATGCAACAATCTTGCACCGATAGTAACACCATCTCCAAATGGATCAAGATGAGATGTGACATGACCCACTCACCTATGAGTTCCATCGGGTGCATCCAAAATGATTTCTAAGCCAATGGTACGTTTTGCACAAACCGTGCACCTATCTTGCGTCAAGACTAGCACTATCTCCTAATGGACCAAAACAAGCTTGCACTTGAGCCTCGTGACATCAAAGTACCATCGAGTGTGTCCAAAATGGTTTCTAAGCCTATGATACATTTGGCGCATACCATGCATCTATGTTGCACTGACACTAACACCATCTCCAAATGGACTGAAATGAGATTCCACATGACCCACGTCACCTAGAAGTTCCATCAGGTGCATCCAAAATGATTTCTGAGCCTACGGTGTGTTCGGCACAAACCGTGCACCTATCTTGTGTCAAGACAAGCACTATCTCTAAACAAAACAAAATGAGCTTGCACTTGAGCCTCGTCACCTAGGAGTACCATTGGTGCATCCAAAACGGTTTATGAGCCTATGGTACGTTGGCGCAAACCGTGCACCTGTCTTGCACCGACACTAACACCATCTCCAAACAGACCGAAATGTGATTTGACATGACCCGTGTCACCTAGGAGTTCCATCGGATGCGTCCGAAATGATTTCTAAGCCTATGGTATGTTCCTCGCAAACCGTGCATCTATCTTGCGACAAGCCTAGCACAATCTCTCAACAGACCAAAACAAGCTTGCACTTGAGCCTCATCACCTAGGAGTACCATTGGTGTGTCCAAAACGATTTCTGAGCCTATGGTACGTTTGACGTAAACCGTGCACCTGTCTTACACCCACATGAACATCATCTCCAAACGGACCGAAACGTGATTCAACATGACCCGTGTCACCTAGGATTTCCATCGGGTGCGTCCAAAACAATTTCTGAACCTATGGTACGTTCCACGCAAACCATGCACCTATCTTGAGTGAAGATTAGCACTATTTCCAAACAGACAGAAATGAGCTTCCACTTGAGCCTCGCACCTAGGAGTACCATCTGGTGCGTCCAAAACGATTTTTGAGCCATGGGATGTTTGCCGCAAACCGTGCAACAATCTTACACCGACAGTAACACCGTCTCCGAATGGATCGAGATGAGATGCGACATGACCCACTCACCTATGAGTTCCATCGGATGCATCCAAAATGATTTCTGAGCCAATGGTACATTTGGTACAAACCGTGCACCTATCTTGCGTCAAGACTAGCACTGTCTCCTAATGGACCAAAACGAGCTTGCACTTGAGCCTCATGACATCGAAGTACCATCGAGTGTGTCCAAAACGGTTTCTAAGCCTATGATACATTTGGCACATACCATGCACCTATGTTGCACTGACACTAACACCGTCTCCAAATGGACTGAAATGAGATTCCACATGACCCACGTCACCTAGAAGTTCCATCGGGTGCGTCCAAAATGATTTCTGAGCCTATGGTGCGTTCGGCACAAACCGTGCACCTATCTTGCGTCAAGACAAGCACTATCTCTAAACAGAACAAAACGAGCTTGCACTTGAGCCTCGTCACCTAGGAGTACCATTGGTGCATCCAAAACGGTTTATGAGCCTATGGTATGTTGGCGCAAACCGTGCACCTGTCTTGCACCGACACTAACACCATCTCCAAACAGACCGAAATGTGATTCGACATGACCCGTGTCACCTAGGAGTTCCATCGGGTGCATCCAAAATGATTTCTAAGCCTATGGTATGTTCCACGCAAACCGTGCATCTATCTTGCGACAAGCCTAGCATGAACTCTCAACAGACCAAAACAAGCTTGCACTTGAGCCTCATCACCTAGGAGTACCATCGGTGTGTCCAAAATAGTTTCTTAGCCTATGGTACGTTTGACGTAAACCGTGCACCTGTCTTACACCCACACGAACATCATCTCCAAACGGACCGAAACATGATTCAACATGACCCGTGTCACCTAGGATTTCCATTGGGTGCGTCCAAAACAATTTCTGAACCTATGGTACGTTCCATGCAAACCATGCACCTATCTTGAGTGAAGGTTAGCACTATCTCCAAACAGACAGAAATGAGCTTCCACTTGAGCCTCGCACCTAGGAGTACCATCTGGTGCGTCCAAAACGATTTTTGAGCCATGGGATGTTTGCCGCAAACCGTGAAACAATCTTGCACCAATAGTAACACCGTCTCCAAACGGATCAAGACGAGATGCGACATGACCCACTCACCTAGGAGTTCCATCGGGTGCATCCAAAATGATTTCTGAGCCAATGGTACGTTTGGCACAAACCGTGCACCTATCTTGCGTCAAGACTAGCACTATATCCTAACGGACCAAAACGAGCTTGGACTTGAGCCTCGTCACATCGAAGTACCATCGGGTGTGTCCAAAATGGTTTCTAAGCCTATGATACATTTGGCGCATACCATGCACCAATGTTGCACTAACACTAACACCATCTCCAAATGGACTAAAACAAGATTCTAAATGACCCACGTCAACTAGAAGTTCCATCGGGTGCGTCCAAAACGATTTCCGAGCCTATGGTGCGTTCGGCACAAACCGTGCACCTATCTTACATCAAGACTAGCACTATCTCTAAATAGAATGAAATGAGCTTGTACTTGAGCCTCGTCACCTAGGAGTACCATTGGTGCATCCAAAACGGTTTCTGAGCCTATGGTACGTTGGTGCAAACCATGCACCTGTCTTGCACCGACACTAACACCATCTCCAAACAGACCGAAACGTGATTCGACATGACCCGTGTCACCTAGGAGTTCCATCGGGTGCGTCCAAAATGATTTCTAAGCCTATGGTATGTTCCACGCAAACCGTGCATCTATCTTGCAACAAGCCTAGCATGATCTCTCAACAGACCAAAACAAGCTTGCACTTGAGCCTCATCACCTAGGAGTACCATCGATGTGTCCAAAACGGTTTCTAAGCCTATGGTACGTTGGACATAAACCGTGCACCTGTCTTACACCCACACGAACATCATCTCCAAATGGACCGAAACGTGATTCAACATGACCCGTGTCACCTAGGATTTCCATCGGGTGCGTCCAAAACAATTTCTGAACCTATGGTACGTTCCACACAAACCATGCACCTATCTTGAGTGAAGATTAGCACTATCTCCAAACCGTGCACCTATCTTGCATCAAGACTAGCACTATCTCTAAACAGAATGAAATGAGCTTACACTTGAGCCTCGTCACCTAGGAGTACCATTGGTGCATCCAAAACGGTTTCTGACCCTATGGTACATTGGCGCAAACCATGCACCTGTCTTGCACCGACACTAACACCATCTCCAAACAGACCGAAACGTGATTCGACATGACCCGTGTCACCTAGGAGTTCCATCGGGTGTGTCCAAAATGATTTCTAAGCCTATGGTACGTTCCGCGCAAACCGCGCATCTATCTTGCGACAAGCCTAGCACGATCTCTCAACAAACCGAAATGAGCATGCACTTGATCCTCATCACCTAGGACTACCATCGGTGTGTCCAAAACAGTTTCTGAGCCTATGGTACGTTTGATGTAAACCATGCACCTGTCTTACACCCACACGAACATCATCTCCAAACGGACCGAAACGTGATTCAACATGACCTGTGTCACCTAGGATTTCCATTGGGTGCGTCCAAAACGATTTCTGAACCTATGGTACGTTCCACGCAAACCATGCACCTATCTTGAGTGAAGATTAGCACTATCTCCAAACAGACAGAAACGAGCTTCCCTTGAGCCTCGTCACCTAGGAGTACCATCTGGTGTGTCCAAAACGATTTTGGAGCCATGGGATGTTTGCCGCAAACCGTGCAACAATCTTGCACCAACAGTAACACCGTCTCCAAATGGAACGAGATGAGATGCGACATGACCAACTCACCTATGAGTTCCATCGGGTGCATCCAAAATTATTTCTAAGCCAATGGTACGTTTGGCACAAACCGTGCACCTATCTTGCATCAACACTAGCACTGTCTCCTAATGGACCAAAACGGGCTTGCACTTGAGCCTCGTGACATCGAAGTACCATCGAGTGTGTCCAAAATGGTTTCTAAGCCTATGATACATTTGGCGCATAGCATGCAGCTATGTTGCACTGACACTAACACCATCTCCAAACAGACTAAAATGAGATTCCACATGACCCACATCACCTAGAAGTTCCATCGGGTGCGTCCAAAATGATTTCCGAGCCTATGGTGCGTTTGGCACAAACCGTGCACCTATCTTGCATCAAGACAAGCACTATCTCTAAACAGAACAAAACGAGCTTGCACTTGAGCCTCATCACCTAGGAGTACCATTGGTGCATCCAAAATGGTTTCTGAGCCTATGGTACGTTGGCGTAAATCATGCACCTGTCTTGCACCGACACTAACACCATCTCCAAACAGACCAAAACGTGATTCGACATGACCCGTGTCACCTAGGAGTTCCATCGGGTGCGTCCAAAATGATTTCTTAGCCTATGGTATGTTCCACGCAAACAGTGCATCTATCTTGCAACAAGCCTAGCACGATCTCTCAACAGACCAAAACAAGCTTGCACTTGAGCCTCATCACCTAGGAGTACCATTAGTGTGTCCAAAACAATTTCTGGGCCTATGGTACATTTGACGTAAACCGTGCACCTGTCTTACACCCACATGAACATCATCTCCAAACGGACCAAAACGTGATTCAACATGACCCGTGTCACCTAGGATTTCCATTGGGTGCGTCCAAAATGATTTCTGAACCTATGGTACGTTCCACGCAAACCATGCACCTATCTTGAGTGAAGATTAGCACTATCTCCAAACAGACAGAAATGAGCTTCGCTTGAGCCTCGTCACCTAGGAGTACCATCTGGTGCGTCCAAAACAATTTTTGAGCCATGGGATGTTTGCCGCAAACCATGCAACAATCTTGCACCGACAGTAACACCGTCTCCAAATGGAACGAGATGAGATGCGACATGACCCACTCACCTATGAGTTCCATCGGGTGCATCCAAAATTATTTCTGAGCCAATGGTACGTTTGGCACAAACCGTGCACCTATCTTGCGTCAAGACTAGCACTGTCTCCTAATGGACCAAAATGAGCTTGCACTTGAGCCTCGTGACATCGAAGTACCATCGAGTGTGTCCAAAATGGTTTCTAAGCCTATGATACGTTTGGCGCATAGCATGCAGCTATGTTGCACTGACACTAACACCGTCTCCAAACGGACTAAAATGAGATTCCACATGACCCACATCACCTAGAAGTTCCATCGGGTGCGTCCAAAATGATTTCCGAGCCTATGGTGCGTTCGGCACAAACCGTGCACATATCTTGCGTCAAGACAAGCACTATCTCTAAACAGAACAAAACGAGCTTGCACTTGAGCCTCGTCACCTAGGAGTACCATTGGTGCATCCAAAACGGTTTCTGAGCCTATGGTACGTTGGTGTAAATCGTGCACCTGTCTTGCACCGACACTAACACCATCTCCAAACAGACCGAAATGTGATTCAACATGACCCGTGTCACCTAGGAGTTCCATCGGGTGCGTCCAAAATGATTTCTTAGCCTATGGTATGTTCCATGCAAACCGTGCATCTATCTTGCAACAAGCCTAGCACGATCTCTCAACAGACCAAAACAAGCTTGCACTTGAGCCTCATCACCTAGGAGTACCATCGGTGTGTTCAAAACAGTTTCTGAGCCTATGGTACGTTTGACGTAAACCGTGCACCTGTCTTACACCCACACGAACATCATCTCCAAACAGACCGAAACGTGATTCAACATGACACATGTCACCTAGGATTTCCATCGAGTGCGTCCAAAACAATTTCTGAACCTATGGTACGTTCCACGCAAACCATGCACCTATCTTGAGTGAAGATTAGCACTACCTCCAAACAGACAGAAACGAGCTTCCACTTGAGCCTCGCACCTAGGAGTACCATCTGGTGCGTCCAAAACGATTTTTGAGCCATGGGATGTTTGCCGCAAACCATGCAACAATCTTGCACCGACAGTAACACCGTCTTCAAACGGATCGAGACGAGATGCGACATGACCCACTCACCTAGGAGTTCCATCGGGTGCACCAAAATGATTTCTGAGCCAAAGGTACATTTGGCACAAACCGTGCACCTATCTTGCGTCAAGACTAGCACTGTCTCCTAACGGACCAAAACGAGCTTGCACTTGAGCCTCGTGACATCGAAGTACCATCGGGTGTGTCCAAAACGGTTTCTAAGCCTATGATACATTTGGCGCATACCATGCACCTATGTTGCACTGACACTAACACCGTCTCCAAACGGACTGAAATGATATTCCACATGACCCACGTCACGTAGAAGTTCCATCGGGTGCGTCCAAAATGATTTCCGAGCCTATGGTGCGTTCGGCACAAACCGTGCACCTATCTTGCGTCAAGACAAGCACTATCTCTAAATAGAACTAAACGAGCTTGCACTTGTGCCTCGTCACCTAGGAGTACCATTGGTGCATCCAAAACGGTTTTTGAGCCTATGGTACGTTAGCGCAAACCACGCACCTATCTTGCACCGACACTAACACCATCTCCAAACAGACCGAAATGTGATTCGACATGACCAGTGTCACCTAGGTGTTCCATCGGGTGCGTCCAAAATGATTTCTAAGCCTATGGTACGTTTCGCGCAAACCGTGCATCTATCTTGCAACAAGCCTAGCACGATCTCTCAACAAACCGAAATGAGCTTGCACTTGAGCCTCATCACCTAGGAGTACCATCGGTGTGTCCAAAACAGTTTCTGAGCCTATGGTACGTTTGACATAAACCGTGCACCTATCTTACACCCACACGAACATCATCTCCAAACGGACCGAAACGTGATTTAACATGAGCCGTGTCTCCTAGGATTTCCATCGGGTGCGTCCAAAACAATTTCTGAACCTATGGTACGTTCCACGCAAACCATGCACCTATCTTAAGTGAAGATTAGCACTATCTCCAAACAGATAGAAACGAGCTTCCCTTGAGCCTCGTCACCTAGGAGTACCATCTGGTGCGTCCAAAACGATTTTTGAGCCATGGGATGTTTCCGCAAACCGTGCAACAATCTTGCACCGACAGTAACACCATCTCCAAATGGATCAAGATGAGATGCGACATGACCCACTCACCTATGAGTTCCATCGGGTGCATCCAAAATTATTTCTGAGCCAATGGTACGTTTGGCACAAACCGTGCACCTATCTTGCGTCAAGACTAGCACTGTCTCCTAATGGACCAAAACAAGCTTGCACTTGAGCCTCGTGATATCGAAGTACCATCAAGTGTGTCCAAAATGGTTTCTAAGCCTATGATACATTTGGCACATAGCATGTAGCTATGTTGCACTGACACTAACACCGTCTCCAAACAGACTGAAATGAGATTCCACATGACCCACGTCACCTAGAAGTTCCATCGGGTGCGTCCAAAATGATTTCTGAGCCTATGGTGCGTTTGGCACAAACTGTGCACCTATCTTGCGTCAAGACAAGCACTATCTCTAAACAGAACAAAACGAGCTTGCACTTGAGCCTCGTGACCTAGGAGTACCATTGGTGCATCCAAAACGTTTTCTGAGACTATGGTACGTTGGCGCAAATCGTGCACCTATCTTGCACCGACACTAACACCATCTTCAAATAGACCGAAATGTGATTCGACATGACCCGTGTCACCTAGGAGTTCCATCGGGTGCGTCCAAAATGATTTCTAAGCCTATGGTATGTTCCGCGCAAACCGTGCATCTATCTTGCAACAAGCCTAGCACGATCTCTCAACAGACGAAAACAAGCTTGCACTTGAGCCTCATCACCTAGGAGTACCATCGGTGTGTCCAAAATGGTTTCTGAGCCTATGGTACGTTTGATGTAAACCATGCACCTGTCTTACACCCACACGAACATCATCTCCAAACGGACCGAAACGTGATTCAACATAACACGTGTCACCTAGGATTTCCATCGAGTGCGTCCAAAACAATTTCTGAACCTATGGTACGTTCCACGCAAACCATGCACCTATCTTGAGTGAAGATTAGCACTACCTCCAAACAGACAGAAACGAGCTTCCACTTGAGCCTCACACCTAGGAGTACCATCTAGTGCGTCCAAAATGATTTTTGAGCCATGGGATGTTTGCCGCAAACCATGCAACAATCTTGCACCGACAGTAACACCGTCTTCAAACGGATCGAGACGAGATGCGACATGACCCACTCACCTAGGAGTTCCATCGGGTGCATCCAAAATGATTTCTGAGCCAATGGTATGTTTGGCACAAACCATGCACCTATCTTGCGTCAAGACTAGCACTGTCTCCTAACGGACCAAAACGAGCTTGCACTTGAGCCTCGTGACATCGAAGTACCATCAGGTGTGTCCAAAACGGTTTCTAAGCCTATGATACATTTGGCGCATACCATGCACCTATGTTGCGCTGACACTAACATCGTCTCCAAACCGACTGAAATGATATTCCACATGACCCACGTCACCTAGAAGTTCCATCGGGTGCGTCCAAAATGATTTCTGAGCCTATGGTGCGTTCGGCACAAACTGTGCACCTATCTTGCGTCAAGAGAAGCACTATCTCTAAATAGAACTAAACGAGCTTGCACTTGTGCCTCGTCACCTAGGAGTACCATTGGTGCATCCAAAACTGTTTTTGAGCCTATGGTACGTTAGCTCAAACCATGCACCTGTCTTGCACCGACACTAACACCATCTCCAAACAGACCGAAACATGATTCGGCATGACCCATGTCACCTAGGAGTTCCATCGGGTGCGTCCAAAATGATTTCTAAGCCTATGGTACATTCCGCGCAAACCGTGCATCTATCTTGCGACAAGCCTAGCACGATCTCTCAATAGACCGAAACGGGCTTGCACTTGAGCCTGATCACCTAGGAGTACCATCGGTGTGTCCAAAATGGTTTCTAAGCCTATGGTACGTTTGACGCAAACCGTGCACCTGTCTTACACCCACACGAACATCATCTCCAAACGGATCGAAACGTGATTTAACATGACCCGTGTCTCCTAGGATTTCCGTCGGGTGCGTTCAAAACTGTAACACCTCTGGTGTTTTGAACTAGCATTAAAACTTGACATGTCATCATATGCATTGCAAAGCATTCATAAAGTAGAAAATTTTGAATGCATTTACTAACTAAGCTTTATTTCATAAATTGTTATTTTATGTGATGTGATTCAAAACTCTAAATAAAGATCATGACCACAAGGGTCAAATTTCTTGTGATCATGTGAGACCATGTGTCAATTGACTCAAATAACCCTAATGGGCCATGTTACTAGTCAAAAATCATATTTAAGTAAAAAGGTATACAAATCAAATTTGAATTCAAATTCAAACCATAAAAGTCCTTTTTTCCCCTTTTGTCTAATTCAAAATCCATTTGGAATTTGGGGGTGTGACAAAAAGAAAAGTTGAAGTTTATTTTATAAGGATCAACTTTGGTATTCAAAGTTTTTGAAGTTTACATATAAAATTTGGAGTAATTTTGAAATTATTCAAATGCTCAAATGCACCCCAAATTCAAATTTCAAAATGGAGGTAGAATTTCAAAATGTTCACTTAAGCAAAGTTGTAGAACTTGAAATGTTGAGCAACTTTTATTTTTGGAGATTTTCAACTTCTTTAGAAAATTTGTGAGTAATTTGTAAAATGGACTCAGTGGCAATTCTATAAATATTTCAAAATTTTCGTTGACAGCAGAGCGCCACCGCCTGCTCGCCACCAAGCTGTCGTCGCCGATCGTCTTCACCGCTTCCTCGCACAGCGACATGTCCTTGTCTCCGTGGTGACTTCATTCGGGAGCTAGCGATGCTGGACGCGCCCTTCTCCTTCTATAAATAGGAGCACCACCGCCATCATCCTTCTTTTCTTCCTATCGGTTCACCGCCGGTGACTCTGCTACGCTCACGAAATTCATCCTCACCGTAGCACCTCATGCCAATTGCGCTTACCAGTACATCCGCCTCGCCCTGCCGCTCCTTCTAGGTCTGCTCGCCTCGCCTCCAGCAGTCCAGTGCCACCGCATGACGCCTTCTTCCTCGGAGCCGGTCGAAGCACTGCCACCACCGACCTCGCCGTGGCCAGGACGCTCCAGCCCGTCTTCGCCTTCACCAAGCACACCGTTGTGCTCGCGGTGAGCTCCTGAGTGTGATGCTCTCTCTGTCTTACTCTCTACTATGCTGTAACCGACATTGTACCGTGCGTCGCCGTGCCCGCACCACCGTGGCCGCCATGACTGACGTAGAGCTTCCTCCAGTGCATTTGAAACTGTTTTGAGGGTCGGGTTAGGTTCGCGGGACATTGTAGATCATGTTGGTGCTATCCGTCTCGCCGGAGACTTGCCGTCGGCGTGTTTTGGCCGACCGGTGATGGCAGCGCCACCATATCCTCTGTTTGTGTCGCTGACGAACGGGCCCAGGCTGTCAGTGAGAGAAGGGAGAGAATAGTGAGTTTTGATATTTTCTAGATTTTGAATAATGCTGTAACTTTGGAAATTTATAGGAAAATAATTACAGCTCCAAAAATTCTGAAAATTTGTGTGTAGCTTCTGTACATGTTCTATTATGGTATAAAAATATGAAACTTGAAATTTAAATAAATTTTTAATGTTCAAAAATTCAGTCAATTAATTGATAAATGTAATTTCCATGATTTTTATAGACCACTGTATAACTTCAAAAATTATGAAATTTGTTTTGGTACACTAATTTGTCATGAGGAAGCTTACATAAAATTTTGAGGTCATTTGGAACAAGTTCATTTTTGGGCTTATTTCCAAATTAATTCAAAAATGAATAAAAGTAAACCCTAAGTGTTAGGTTAGAGTTTGATCTTATTTTGGTCATGTTTTGGCACCAGTAGGGTGTCAAGATCAATTTGACCAAGTCACTTGTGTGGTCCTTGATGGTAGAATTATAGGTTGGTTTTGTTGGCTTGCAACTGTACCGTGAAGGAAAGTTGTATACAAGGTGTTATTATATTTCATGCACCATGAAAGCGTCATGTTTACATTATCATCATGTTGAAGCATATGTTATTATTTCGTGTAGAATCCGAGAGTGAACCGATCCTAGTTGAACAAGTTGTGGAAGAATCCCCAGTTGTCTCGGGATTCGATATTTGTGGTACTGATCCAGAACGCGAGATCGTTAACGAAGGCAAGCCCCGGTTTATGCATTAAACCATTACATTGATTACTTTGAAAAGTTTATCACCTATGTTACCTATTGCATTAAGTTGATTAATTCAAATGTTACCTACTTGATGCATTGCCGACCTTGTTAATTGTTTACCATCCTTGAAGATGATTTCATTTTCAAAGGTGTAGAATGCTTAGTATGCTTTATGGTAGGCTTTCAAAGTAAAAGTTTCGATACACTCAAAGATGGCATTCTGGCCAAAGAAAGAAAGAAGATAGAATGAACTAGAGACTAGTCGGGTGGCTTATCCTGAATGTTGGGTAATGTTGCTGACTATGTTGCTTAAAGGACACTCATTGTGGATCTTCTGAACGAGACACTTTGTAGTACTGGTCACATACTCCGGTAAGCCTACTTCGGCTAATTCGATACTAAGACGAATGCCCACGCACTGGGAGTGGAGAGATGGCGGGAGTAGCATGTACCCTCGTGGCTAGAATGTGGCTGGATTGGAGGTGTGCTGTGCTCTCGGGTGGCGTGGAGACGGCTTTGTATAGGAGGATCTGGTAGCGAGGTTGATATATGCATGATTAAGTTCTACATATGTCGTGTGATAAGGAATCCCTAGCTGGGACTTGAATCAATTCGAATTGTCGATGCTCCGCGGATGTGGAGACTCGTTTCATTACAGAAGCAATGCAGGACTGGTGAATTACTAAAATTTGAGAAAAGGAATGGAATGAGAAGGAATGGAACATGGGATATGAACACTTAGCTTGAGATAATGAACTAAGAAGACTTAGGGATAAAACTTGAAAAATAGGATGAAGAGTAGTAAGCTTTTGGCAAAGAACTTTTGAATCTTGCTACATCCTTACCTTGCCCCAACACCTGCATCTCTAAAGTCTTACACCCCCTTTTACGTTGGGTTAGTCTTGTTGAGTACTTTTGTACTCAGGGTTTGTTAACCCTTGTTGCAGGTGAGTTGCATGCGCAGGCTTGCTTTGGTCCCTGCTGCATGTCTGTGTTTGAAGTCGATGACGATGAGGAATGATGAATGGCCTTTGGACAAGGCACTAGTTTGTATGAAAAATAATGTTACTGTAATATTATCCCGCTACTATGGTTGTATGACACTTATGGTTTTGTAAGTTTGAAACAACTGGTTTGTAAACTATGTTATTGTAAGACTTCCGCTATATTTTACTCTAATGTATATATTTGAATAAACTGTTGTAATCTATAATGTTTGTGATTGGGATCCTATTTGGAAAAGATTCGTGGATGATTCAGGTTTCCCGAGGACACCCGACAGACCTGTTAAGTTGTTGGGAACTCGTGTACGCTATCAGAGGTCTGTTGAGACAACGATAGGTGCGCGTGGGCTTGATTTCTTAGGAGGTTCTGCCACAGCTAGTATCAGAGCAGGTTCTATCTAAGATCATTGTAGGTTACTTTGGAAAAACCTTCAAATTGATTTGGATCAAAGAAAGTAAACTTGATATTTTAAAGTTCAAATTTCTTTCTTCTTATCTCTGATCTAGCCTCAATACTATCTTATTTGAAAGTTCATGGCGGATAATATGATTAGGTTTGTCCTATGTATTAAAAATCTAGTACTTTTGATTATATAAATCTTTTGTACCTAGATTCGTAAGATTGATTCATGCATCATGCTTGAACACCTTGCATAATAATTCCCCTTAAGAAGTGGTTGGGTAAGTAATGTCAATCCCATTCTTGCTAACCTCCATTATCCTCAAGCTATTCTTATAGTCCTACCCTAACTTCTTAAGGCTATGGCAAAGACCAAGATAACCGCACGCAAGTCCACCGGACCTCATAGAGTCCCTCATCACCAGTTGGCACCGCAAAACCATGAGCTTGGTGAAGGAAGTTCTAGGACCTTAGGAGATGAAGGATCTTCAAGTAATCCCACCAACATCGAGAACCTTACCATGGAGCTCAACACTCTTCATCGAGCTCATGCCAAAGATCAAGAGAAGCTGGCGGAAATGCGAAGGGACATCACCAAGAACACCAAGCTACGGAATGAAGCCTGGACACGAGAGGATGCGGCCAATGAACGTGTCCATGAGTTGGAGTTCTATGTAGAAGACCTGGAGATGGACAATGCCATTCTTCATGAGAATGTCCACATGTTGTACGCTCAACTTCATCCTCCTCATGGGGATGGTGAAGTTACAGATGAAGAAATGATTGTAGATCCAGGAGAAGTCGAGGATGAAGAAGAGGAGGAGGATCCTGAGGAGTTAGTGTACTTCTCAGATGAAGATGAGGTTTCGTCCGGTATGGACACGGACGCCGATGACTGAGAGCTTGGAGTAGTAATAGTTCCTTTACTGCTTTTCTAGTAAACCAGGGTTGTCTTGTGGGATACAAGACATGTAATATAAATAAGTAACCCTTTGTAGCATGAAACCTTTTAACCGCTTTCAATAAATAATAATGTAAATAAACGTGTCTCTCTAATAGATGCCTCGTCCTATCACCCGAGCTGGTGCAAGTACCTCGCACGACCAGGATGATATCCCAAATCCTCCACCAATGCCTCCGACTATGGTAGATGCCATAGCCACACTTGTTAATGCAATGGCAGAGAATGCTAGGTTGTTAAGGGAATTGGCTCAAAACCAATAGGTACCATACCCTAATCGTGGCCGCCGTAATAATGGAAATGATGAGTCAACCTATGTTGATTTTACTGACACACGTCCGCCTATGTTCTCTAAGACAGAAGAGCCTTTAGAAGCTGACAATTGGCTTAGGAGAATTTAACAAAAGTTTGAGCTGATTCACTGTACCGAGGTTCAGAAACCAAGGTTTGCGGCACAGCAACTCCGAGGAGCTGCTGGTGCCTGGTGAGCAAATTTGGTAGCTGTACAGCCTGCTGGTCACCAAATCACCTAGATGGAGTTTAAGGATGCCTTTAGGGCACACTATATTCCAGATGGTGTGATGACCATGAAGTTAGAAGAGTTCTTGGCTCTTAAGCAAGGGGAGCACCCGGTGATGCACTATGTTGGGCGCTTCAATCACCTGTCACAGCATGCTATAGAGTATGTGAATACTGACAGGAAGAAGAAGAATCATTTCCTTAGAGGCCTGAACACCAAACTTTAGACCATGATGGCAACTTGTGGCAATGCAACTTATCATGAGACAGTCAACATTGCTATCGCTTCAGAGGAGAATTACCGCTGACACAAGGAGGCGAAGAAAAAGAGAGTATCTGCTTCCGGATCATCGAGTGGAAAGCATCAAAAGATAGTCTACCATCCTCAGAATCATGGCCATGTGCCATTTCGCCCACAACAAAGCCAAAGTAGGCAGCAAATCTTTATTCGCCCTGCAACTAATATGCCTTATCCTCAACAAGCACCGCAGCAGCAAAAGAATACAAACAATGCAAACTGCACTACTACTCCCCAGAATCACAATTATCCATGTTATAATTGTGGTAAACCCAGACACTTTTCCCGAGAATGTTCGTATCCTAGGAAGAATAATCCTGATGCACCTAAAGTCCCTGTTACTCAAGCTCAGAATCAGTACAAGGGCAATGCCCAGAACAGTCAGAAGGGTCAGGCTGAGAAGAAAACTAGAAGGGTCTTCTATACTTAGGTGGAATCTATTCCAGAAGGAGAACCAGTAATGATTGGTATGTTTCCCATTGCTAAGCACCCTGCAATTACCTTATTTGATTCTGGTGCATCCCATACATTCATCAATCGTACATTTGTTGTGAAGCATGGGATAACTATTGGGGAAACAAAAGAACCATATCATATACAGTCACCTGGGGGACGAATCTGTACAAGGGAGATAGTTCAGCATGTACCTATTGATTTGGGAGGTTATGAGTTCCCTACCAATATGCTGATATTAAAGGATCAAGATATAGATGTGATCCTTGGTATGAACTGGTTAACTCAACACGGGGTTGTCATAGATGTCATGTGTAGAACCATAAGGGTAAATGTACCTGACAGCAAAACCCAACTTCTCATCCAACTTCCCTTTCCTAAGAGTACGGTTGGAACAGTCTGTGCAACTACTGTTGAAGAATCCGAGAAAATTTTGGTGGTATGTGAATTCACGGATGTCTTTCCTGATGATCTGCATGGTCTGTCACCAGACCGAGATGTAGAGTTTAGAATTGATCTAAAACTAGGAACGGCACCTGTGTCCAGAAGAGTATATAGAATGCCACCGAAAGAACTAGCAGAATTAAAAATCCAACTACAAGAGTTCTTAGACAAGGGTTTCATTCAACCCAGTTCATCACCTTAGGGATGCCCTGCTATCTTCATGAAGAAAAAGGACCAAACCTTAAGGTTATGTATTGACTATCGGTCATTAAATGAAGTCACCATAAAGAACAAATACCCCTTACCCCGAATTGATTTACTTTTTGACCAACTTACGGGAGCTAAGGTGTTCTCAAAGATAGACTTGAGATCAGGCTATCATCAGATCAAGATTAGATGGGAAGATGTGCCAAAGACAGCGTTTACCACCCGTTATGGTCTATATGAGTATTTAGTCATGTCTTTTGGGCTGACTAATGCCCCGGCTCATTTCATGTATCTAATGAACTCAGTTTTCATGCCCGAGTTGGATAAGTTTGTAGTGGTGTTCATTGATGATATTCTTATCTATTCTAAGAGCAAAGAGGAATATGCGGAACATCTCCGCATTGTTCTACAACGATTAAGAGACCACCAATTATGTGCCAAATTCAGTAAATGTGCATTCTGGTTAGAGGAAGTATAATTTCTGGGTCATGTGCTATCTGCTGAAGGTATAGCTGTTGATCCAAGCAAGGTAGAAGAAGTCCTTAATTGGAAAGCACCTACCACTATTCATCAAGTTCGTAGTTTTCTAGGGTTGGCAGGTTATTACCGTCGGTTCATCCCTGACTTCTCCAGAATTGTGAAGCCAATTACTAAACTGCTAAAAAATCAAACTAAGTTTGTATGGTCAACAGAATGTGAGAAGGCCTTTCAAACATTAAAGAAGTTGCTGACAACTGCACCAGTATTAGCACAACCTGATATCGAGAGGCCGTTTGATATCTATTGTGATGCATCTAGAATTGGTATTGGCTGTGTTCTTATGCAAGAAGGCAGAGTCATAGCATATGCTTCTAGACAACTCAAGAAGCATGAAGAACATTATCCCACCCATGATCTTGAATTAGCCGCTGTTGTTCATGCACTCAAGGTCTGGCGACATTATTTATTGGGTAATATCTGTCATATCTATATGGATCACAAAAGTTTGAAATATATCTTCACTCAGTCAGAGTTGAATATGAGGCAAAGAAGATGGTTAGAACTTATCAAAGATTATGACTTAGAAGTGCATTATCATCCGGGCAAGGCTAATGTGGTTGCTGATGCCCTAAGTCGCAAGAGTCATTGCCATTGTCTAACGATGAAACCTATGCAATGAACATTGTGTCAAGAGATGGAGCATCTGAATTTACAAATCATAGAATAAGGTTCCATGTCCAATATTGTAGTTGAGTCCACTATCAAAGATTAGATCATTGCTGCTCAACGAAAAAGTAAGGGTATAGCCCATATCAAAGAAAAGTCAGATCTAGAAAACCAACATGTTTCAATATTGATGAATTCGATGTTGTATGGTTCAAAGATAGATTGGTAGTACCCAAAAGTCCGAAGCGGCGAAAGCAGATTCTTGATGAAGCTCATTCTACAAGATACTCTATTCATCCAGGTAGCAACAAAATGTATCATGATCTGAGAAAGAGATATTGGTGGACCAAAATGAAAATAGAAATAGCTCAATATGTTGCCAAATGTGATACTTGTCAGAGAGTCAAGGCGGTTCACATGAAGACTACAAGTCTATTACATTCATTGCCAGTTCCATCTTGGAAGTGGGAAGATATCTGTATGGACTTCATCGTGGGATTGCCTAGGACATCTGTAGGCTACAATTCAATATGGGTTATTGTTGATCACCTAACCAAGATAGCTCATTTCTTACCAGTCAGAGATAAATATCGAGCAGAACACTATGCAAAGCTTTATCTTTATAGAATCTTCAGTCTGCATGGGGCACCCAAGACCATTGTCTCTGACAGAGGGTCATTGTTCGTATCCAAGTTTTGGAAAAGTCTACATGAGTCTTTGGGAACCAAACTTATCCACAGTTCTGCTTATCATCCACAAACAGATGGACAGACTGAAAGGGTAAATCAAATTCTTGAAGATATGTTGAGAGCATGTGTCCTTTCCTATGGTGCTAAATGGGATGAATGCCTTCCCTTAGCTGAATTCTTATATAACAATAGCTATCAAGAGAGCATTAAAATGGCACCATTCGAAGCATTGTATGGCCATAGATGCCAGACACCTTTAAATTGGTCAGAAGCTGGAGAACGTTGGTTCTTTGGGCCGGATGTGGTCAAGGAAGCTGAACAGAAAGTTAAACTCATACAAGCTAATATGAAGGTAGTTCAATCCTGACAGAAAAGCTATGCTGAATAAGAGGAGACGACCGCTAGAATTCAAAGTGGGAGATCATGTCTACCACAAGGTATCGCCGATGAAAGGAGTTCATCATTTTGGGATTCAGGGAAAGTTGGCTCCCCATTATGTCTGTCCTTTTCAAATCCAACAACGATGTGGACCGGTAGCCTATCGCGTCAAGCTACCAGATCACATGTCAGCTGTGCATGATATCTTCCATGTATCCCAGTTAAAGAAATGTCTTCAAGTACCTGACCAAGTGATCGACTTTGGTGATGTAGAACTAGAACCTGATTTGACTTATGCCGAGTACCCTATTAGAGTCTTAGATCAGAAAGATCGAGTCACTCGAAGACGTACAATCAAGTTCTACAAAGTACAATGGAATCAACACACTGAAGATGAAGCTACTTGGGAGTCCGAGGATTACTTAGAAGAAAACTTTCCTGACTTCTTTGCTTCTATCTAGTTGCAATACCTTGTCTATATTGTAACTTGTCTCGTTTGTCAAAAGAATGGAAAACCCCCTCACTAGCCTTTTGAATAAAGTTATGATGTGTTAGCTTGACACATTTCCTTTTCCATTACTTAATCCTAAGTTTTAAATCTCAGGGATGAGATTTCCTTAAGGGGGAAGGGTTGTAACACCTCTGGTGTTTTGACCTAGCATTAAAACTTGACATGTCATCATATGCATTGCAAAGCATTCATAAAGTAGAAAATTTTGAATGCATTTACTAAATAAGCTTTATTTCATAAGTTATTATTTTATGTGATGTGATTCAAAACTCTAAATAAAGATCATGACCACAAGGGTCAAATTTCATGTGATCATGTGAGACCATGTGTCAATTGACTCAAATAACCCTAATGGGCCATGTTACTGGTCAAAAATCATATTTAAGTAAAAAGGTAAACAAATCAAATTTGAATTCAAATTCAAACCATAAAAGTCCTTTTTGCCCCTTTTGTCTAATTCAAAATCCATTTGGAATTTGGGGGTGTGACAAAAAGCAAAGTTGAAGTTTATTTTATAAGGATCAACTTTGGTATTCAAAGTTTTTGAAGTTTACATATAAAATTTGGAGTAATTTTGAAATTATTCAAATGCTCAAATGCACCCCAAATTCAAATTTCAAAATGGAGGTAGAATTTGAAAATGTTCACTTAAGCAAAGTTGTAGAACTTGAAATGTTGAGCAACTTTTATTTTTGGAGATTTTCAACTTCTTTAGAAAATTTGTGAGTAATTTGCAAAATGGACTCAGTGGCAATTCTGTAAATATTTCAAAATTTTCGTTGCCAGCATAGCGCCACCGCCTGCTCGCCACCGAGCTGTCGCCGCCGATCATCTTCACCGCTTCCTCACACGGTGACACGTCCTTGTCTCTATGGTGACTTCGTTTGGGAGCTGGCGAAGCTGGACGCGCCCTTCTCCTTCTACAAATAGGAGCACCGCCGCCGTCATCCTTCTTTTCCTCCCATCGGTTCGCCGCCGGTGACTCTGCTGCGCTCACGAAATTCATCTTCACCATAGCACCTCATGCCAATTGTGCTTACCAGTACATCTGCCTCGCCCTACCGCTCCTTCCAGGTCCGCTTGCCTCACCTCTAGCAGTCCAGCGCCACCGCACGACGCCTTCTTCCTCGGAGCCGGCCGAGGCACCGCCACCACCGACCTTATCGTGGCCAGGACGCTCCAGCCCGTCTTTGCCTTCACCAAGCACACCGTCATGTTCGCGGTGAGCTCCTGAGCGTGATGCTCTCTCCGTCTTACTCTCTACCGCACTATAACCGACGTTGTACCGTGCGCTGCCGTGCCCACACCACCGTGGCCGCCATGACTGACATAGAGCTTCCTCCGGTGCATTTGAAACTGTTCTGAGGGTCGGGTTAGGTTCGCGGGATGTAGTAGATCATGTTGGTGCTATCCGTCTCACCGGAGACTCGCCGTCGGCGTGTTTTGGCCGACTGGTGATGGCAGCGCCACCGTATCCTCTGTTTGTGTCAGTGAGAGAAGGGAGAGAACAGTGAGTTTTGATATTTTCTAGATTTTAAATAGTGCTGTAACTTTGGAAATTTATAGGAAAATAATTACAGCTCTAAAAATTTTAAAATTTGTGTGTAGCTTCTGTACATGTTCTATTATGGTTTAAAAATATGAAACTTGAAATTTTAATAAATTTTTAATGTTCAAAAATTCAGTCAATTAATTGATAAATGTAATTTCCATGATTTTTGTAGACCACGTATAACTTTAAAAATTATGAAATTTGTTTTGGTACACTAATTTGTCATGAGGAACCTTACATAAACTTTTGAGGTCATTTGGAACAAGTTCATTTTTGGGCTTATTTCCAAATTAATTCAAAATTAATAAAAGTAAACCCTAAGTGTTAGGTTAGAGTTTGATCTTATTTTGATCATGTTTTGGGACCAGTAGGGTTTCAAGATCAATTTGACCAAGTCACTTGTGTGGTCCTTGATGGTAGAATTGTAGGTAGGTTTTATTGGCTTGCAACTGTACCGTGAAGTAAAGTTGTATACAAGGTGTTATTATATTTCATGCACCATGAAAGCATCATGTTTACATTATCATCATGTTGAAGCATATGTTATTATTTCAGTGTAGAATCTGAGAGTGAACCGATCCTAGTTGAACAAGTTGTGGAAGAATCCCTGGTTGTCTCGGGATTCTATATTTGTGGTACTGATCCGGAACCCGAGATCGTCAACGAAGGCAAGCCCCAGTTTATGCATTAAACCATTACATTGATTACTTTCAAAAGTATATCACCTATGTTACCTATTGCATTAAGTTGAATAATTCAAATGTTACCTACTTGATGCAGTGCCTACCTTGTTAATTGTTTACCATCCTTGAAGATGATTTCATTTTCAAAGGTGTAGAATGCTTAGTATGCTTTATGGTAGGCTTTCAAAGTAAAAGTTTCGATACACTCAAAGATGACATTCTGGCCAAAGAAAGAAAGAAGATAGAATGAACTAGAGACTAGTCGGGTGGCTTATCCTGAATGTTGGGTAATGTTGCCGACTACGTCGCTTAAAGGCCACTCATTGTGGATCTTCTGAACGAGACACTTTGTAGTACTGGTCACATACTCCGGTAAGCCTACTTCAGCTAATCCAATACTAAGACGAATGCCCACGCACTGGGAGTGGAGAGATGGCGGGAGTAGCGTGTACCCTCGTGGCTAGAATGTGGCTGGATTGGAGGTGTGCTGTGCTCTCGGGTGGCGTGGAGACGGCTTCGTATAGGAGGATCCAGTAGCGAGGTTGATATATGCAAGATTAAGTTCTACATATGTCGTGTGATAAGGAATCCCTAGCTGGGACTTGAATCAATTCGAATTACCGGTGCTCCGCGGATATGGAGACTCGTTTCATTACAGAAGCAATGCAGGACTGGTGAATTACTAAAATTTGAGAAAAGGAATGGAATGAGAAGGAATGGAACATGGGATATGAACACTTAGCTTGAGATAATGAACTAAGAAGACTTAGGGGTAAAACTTGAAAAATAGGATGAAGAGTAGTAAGCTTTTGGCAAAGAACTTTTGAATCTTGCTACATCCATACCTTGCCCCAACACCTGCATCTCTAAAGTCTTACACCCCCTTTTACGTCGGGTTAGTCTTGTTGAGTACTTTTGTACTCAGGGTTTGTTAACCCTTGTTGCTAGGTGAGTCGCATGCGTAGGCTTGCTTTGGTCCCTGCTGCATGTCTGTGTTTGAAGTCGATGACGATGAGGAATGATGAATGGCCTTTGGACAAGGCACTAGTTTGTATGAAAAATAATGTCTGTGATTGGGATCCTGTTTGGAAAAGATTCGTGGATGATTCGGGTTTCCCGAGGACACCCGACAGACCTGTTAAGTTGTTGGAAACTCGTGTACGCTATCAGAGGTCTATTGAGACAACAATAGGTGCGCGTGGGCCCGATTTCTTAGGAGGTTCTGCCACAAAAATGATTTCTGAACCTATGGTACGTTCCACGCAAGCCATTCACCTATCTTGAGTGAAGATTAGCACTATCTCCAAACAGACCTAAACGAGCTTCCTCTTGAGCCTCGTCACCTAGGAGTACCATCTGGTGCATCCAAAACGATTTCTAAGCCATGGTATGTTTGCCACAAACCGTGCAACAATCTTGCACCGACACTAACACCATCTCCAAACGGATAAAAACGAGATTCTACAAGACTCACTCACCTAGGAGTTCCATTGGGTGCATCCAAAATGATTTATGAGCCAATGGTACATTTGGCAAAAACTGTGCACCTATCTACGTCAAGATTAGCACTATCTCCTAACGGACCGAAATGAGCTTCCACTTGAGCCTCGTCACGTAGGAGTACCATCGGGTGTGTCCAAAATGATTTCTGAGCCTATGATATGTTTGGCGCATACCATACACCTATGTTGGACTGACATTAACATCGTCTCTAAACAGACTTAAATGAGATTCCACTTGACCCACATCACCTAAAAGTTCCATTGGGTGCGTCCAAAATAATTTTCGAGCCTATGGTACGTTCGGCTCAAACCGTGCACCTATCTTGCGTCATGCCTAGCACGATCTCTCAAAGACTGAAATGAGCTTGCACTTGAGCCTCGTCACCTAGGAGTACCATCGGTGGATCCAAAACGGTTTCTGTGCCTATGGTATGTTTGGCGCAAACCGTGCACCTATCTTACCCCAACACAGACATCATCTCCATACGGACCAAAACATGATTCGACATGACCCGTGTCACCTAGGAGTTCCATCGGGTGTGTCCAAAACCATTTCTGAGCCTATGGTATGTTCCACACAAACCATGCACCTATCTTGAGTGAAGATTAGCACTATCTCCAAACAGACCGAAACGAGCTTCCACTTGAGCCTCGTCACCTCAGAGTACCATCTGGTGCATCCAAAATGATTTCTGAGCCATGGTATGTTTGCTGCAAACCGTGCAACAATCTTGCACCGACAGTAACACCTTCTCCAAACAGATCGAGATGAGATGCGACATGACCCACTCACCTAGGAATTCCATCGGGTGCATCCAAAATGATTTATGAGCCAATGGTATGTTTGGCACAAACCGTGCACCTATCTTGTGTCAAGACTAGCACTGTCTCCTAACGGACCAAAATGAGCTTGCACTTGAGCCTCGTCACATCGAAGTACCATCGAGTGTGTCCAAAATAGTTTCTAAGCCTATGATACATTTGGTGCGCACCATGCACCTATGTTGCACTAACACTAACACCATCTCCAAACGGACTGAAATGAGATTCCAGATGACCCACGTCACCTAGAAGTTCCATCGGGTGCGTCCAAAACAATTTCTGAGCCTATGGTGCGTTCGGCACAAACTGTGCACCTATCTTGCGTCAAGACTAGCACTATCTCTAAACAGAACGAAATGAGCTGGCACTTGAGCCTTGTCACCTAGGAATACCATTGGTGCATCCAAAACGATTTCTACGCCTTTGGTACGTTGGCGCAAACCGTGCACCTATCTTGCACCGACACTAACACCATCTCCAAACAGACCGAAATGTGATTCAACAAGACCCGTGTCTCCTAGGAGTTCCATCGGGTGCGTCCAAAATGATTTCTAAGCCTATGGTATGTTCTGCCCAAACCGTGCATCTATCTTGTGACAAGCCTAGCACGATCTCTCAACGGACCGAAACGAGCTTGCACTTGAGCCTCATCACCAAGGAGTACCATCGGTGCGTCCAAAATGGTTTCTGAGCCTATGGTACGTTTGACGCAAATCATGGACCTATCTTACACCCACACGAACATCATCTCCAAACAGACCGAAACTTGATTCAACATGACCCATGTCACCTAGGATTTCCATCGGGTGCGTCCAAAATGATTTCTGAACCTATGGTACGTTCCACGCAAACCATGCACCTATCTTGAGTGAAGATTAGCACTATCTCCAAACGGACCGAAACAAGCTTCCACTTGAGCCTCGTCACCTAGGAGTACCATCTGGTGCGTCCAAAAGGATTTCTAAGCCATGGTATGTTTGCCGCAAACCGTGCAACAATCTTGCACCGACACTAACACCGTCTCCAAACGGATCAAAACAAGATGCGACAAGACCCACTCACCTAGGAGTTCCATCAGGTGCGTCCAAAATGATTTCTGAGCCAATGGTACATTTGGAACAAACTATGCACCTATCTGTGTCAAGATTAGCACTATCTCCTAACGGACCAAAACGAGCTTCCACTTGAGCCTCGTCACGTAGGAGTACCATCGGGTGTGTCCAAAATGATTTCTGAGCCTATGATACGTTTGGCGCATACCATACACCTATCTTGGACTGTCATTAACACCATCTCTAAACGGACTGAAACGAGATTCCACTTCACCCACATCAACTAAAAGTTCCATCGGGTGCGTCCAAAATGACTTTTGAGCCTATGGAACGTTCGGCGCAAACCGTGCACCTATCTTGCATCTTGCCTAGCACGATCTCTCAAAAGACCAAAACGAGCTTGCACTTGAGCCTCATCACCTAGGAGTACCATCGGTGGATCCAAAACAGTTTCTGAGCCTATGGTACGTTTGGCGCAAACCGTGCACCTCTCTTACCCCAACATAGACATCATCTCCAAACGGACCGAAACATGATTCTACATGACCCGTGTCACCTAGGAGTTCCATTGGTGTGTCCAAAACCATTTATGAGCCTATGGTATGTTCCACGCAAACCATGCACCTATCTTGAGTGAAGATTAGCACTATCTCCAAACGGACCAAAACGAGCTTCTACTTGAGCCTCGTCACCTAGGAGTACCATCCGGTGCGTCCAAAATGATTTCTGAGCCATGGTATGTTTGCCGCAAACCATGCAACAATCTTGCACCAACACTAACACCGTCTCCAAACGGATCGAGACAAGATGCGACATGACCCACTCACCTTGGAGTTCCATCGGGTGCATCCAAAATGATTTCTGAGCCAATGGTACGTTTGGCACAAACCGTGCACCTATCTTGCGTCAAGACTAGCACTATCTCCTAATGGACCAAAATGAGCTTGCACTTGAGCCTCATCACATCGAAGTACCATCAGGTGTGTCCAAAACGGTTTCTAAGCCTATGATACATTTGGCGCATACCATGCACTTATGTTGCACTGACACTAACACCGTCTCCAAACGGACTGAAACGAGATTCCACACGACCCATGTCACCTAGATGTTCCATCGGGTGCGTCCAAAATAATTTCCGAGCCTATGGTGCATACGGCACAAATCGTGCACCTATCTTGCGTCAAGACTAGCACTATCTCTAAAAAGAATGAAATGAGCTTGCACTTGAGCCTCGTCACCTAGGAGTACCATTGGTGCATCCAAAATGGTTTTTGAGACTACGGTACGTTGGCGCAAACCGTGCACCTATCTTGCACCGACACAAACACCATCTCCAAATAGACTGAAACATGATCTGACATGACCGGTGTCACGTAGGAGTTCCATCGAGTGCGTCCAAAACGATTTCTAAGCCTATGGTACGTTCCGCACAAACCATGCATCTATCTTGCGACAAGCCTAGCACGACCTCTCAACAGACCAAAACGAGCTTACACTTGAGCCTCATCACCTAGGAGTACCATCGGTGCGTCCAAAATGGTTTCTGAGCCTATGGTATGTTTGACGCAAACAGTGCACCTATCATACACCCACACAAACATCGTCTCCAAATAGACCAAAACGTGATTCAACAAGCTCCATGTCACCTAGGATTTCCATCGGGTGCGTCTAAAACGATTTATGAGCCTATGGTACGTTCCATGCAAACCATGCACCTATCTTGAGTGAAGATTAGCACTATCTCCAAATGGACCAAAACGAGCTTCCACTTGAGCCTCGTCACCTAGGAGTACCATCTGGTGCGTCCAAAACAATTTCTGAGCAATGGTATGTTTGTTGCAAACCGTGCAACAATCTTGCACTGACACTAACACCGTCTCCAAATAGATCGAAACGAGATGCAACATGACCCACTCACCTAGGAGTTCCATCGGGTGCAACCAAAATGATTTCTGAGCCAATGGTACGTTTGGCACAAACTATGCACCTATCTATGTCAAGATTAGCACTATCTCCTAACGGACTGAAATGAGCTTCCACTTGAGCCTCATCACATAGGAGTTCCATCTGGTGTGTCCAAAATGATTTTTGAGCCTATGATACGTTTGGCGCATACCATACACCTATGTTGGACTGACACTAACATCGTCTCTAAACGGACTGATACGAGATTCCACTTGACCCACATCACCTAGAAGTTCCATCAGGTGCGTCCAAAATGATTTTTGAGCCTATGGTACGTTCGACGCAAACCGTGCACCAATCTTGCGTCATGCCTAGCACGATCTCTCAATAGACCGAAATGAGCTTGCACTTGAGCCTCATCGCCTAGGATTACCATCGGTGGATCCAAAATGGTTTCTGAGCCTATGGTATGTTTGGCGCAAACCGTGCACCTGTCTTACCCCAACACGGACATCATCTCTAAATAGACCGAAACATGATTTGACATGACCCGTGTCACCTAGGAGTTCCATCGAGTGCATCCAAAATGATTTCTGAGCCTATGGAACGTTCCACGCAAACCATGCACCTATCTTGAGTGAAGATTAGCACTATCTCCAAACGGACCAAAACGAGCTTCCACTTGAGCCTCGTCCCCTAGGAGTACCATCTAGTGCGTCCAAAATGATTTCTGAGCCATGGTATGTTTGCCACAAATAGTGCAACAATCTTGCACCGACACTAACACCGTCTCCAAATGGATCGAGACGAGATGCGACATGACCCACTGACCTAGGAGTTCCATCAGGTGCATCCAAAATGATTTCTGAGCCAATGGTACGTTTGGCACAAACCAAGCACCTATCTTGTGTCAATACTAGCACTGTCTCCTAATGGACCAAATCGAGCTTGCACTTGAGCCTCGTCACATCGAAGTACCATCGGGTGTGTCCAAAACGGTTTCTAAGCCTATGATACATTTGGCGCATACCATGCACCTATGTTGCACTGACACTAACACTGTCTCCAAACGGACTGAAACGAGATTCCACCTGACCCACGTCACCTAGAAGTTCCAACGGGTGCGTCCAAAATGATTTTCGAGCCTATGGTGTGTTTGGCACAAACCATGCACCTATCTTGCGTCAAGACTAGCACTATCTCTAAACAAAATGAAATGAGCTTGCACTTGAGCCTCGTCACCTAGGAGTACCATTGGTGCATCCAAAACAGTTTCTGAGCCTATGGTATGTTGGCGCAAACCGTGCACCTGTCTTGCACCGACACAAACACCATCTCCAAACAGACCAAAATGTGACTCGACATGACCCGTGTCACCTAGGAGTTCCATTGCGTGCGTCCAAAATGATTTCTAATCCTATGGTACGTTCCGCGCAAACCATGAATCTATCTTGCGACAAGCCTAGCACGATCTCTCAACAGACTAAAATGAGCTTGCACTTGAGCCTCATCACCTAGGAGTACCATCGGTGCGTCCAAAATGGTTTCTAAACCTATGGTACGTTTGACGCAAACCATGCACCTGTCTTACACCCACACGAACATCATCTCCAAATGGACCAAAACGTGATTCAACATGACCCGTATCACCTAGGAGTTCCATCGGGTGCGTCCAAAACCATTTCTGAGCCTATGGTATGTTCCACACAAACCATGCACCTATCTTGAGTGAAGATTAACACTATCTCCAAACGGACCGAAACGAGCTTCCACTTGAGCCTCGTCACCTAGGAGTACCATCTGGTGCATCCAAAATGATTTATGAGCCATGGTATGTTTGACGCAAACCGTGCAACAATCTTGCACTGACACTAACACCGTCTCCAAACGGATTGAAACGAGATGCGACATGACCCACTAACCTAGGAGTTCCATCAGGTGCAACCAAAATGATTTCTAAACCAATGGTACGTTTGGCACAAACTGCACACCTATCTATGTCAAGATTAGCACTATCTCCTAATGGACCAAAACGAGCTTCCACTTGAGCCTCGTCATGTAGGAGTTCCATCGGGTGTGTCCAAAATGATTTTTGAGCCTATGATACGTTTGGCGCATACCATACACCTATGTTGGATTGACACTAATATCGTCTCTAAATAGACTAAAACAAGATTCCACTTGACCCACATCACCTAGAAGTTCCATCGGGTGCATCCAAAATGATTTTTGAGCCTATGGTGTGTTCGACGCAAACCGTGCACCAATCTTGTGTCATGCCTAGCACGATCTCTCAATAGACCAAAATGAGCTTGCACTTGAGCCTCATCACCTAGGAGTACCATCGGTGGATCCAAAACGGTTTATGAGCCTATGGTACGTTTGGCACAAACCGTGCACCTATCTTACCCCAGCACGGACATCATCTCCAAATGGACCGAAACATGATTCGACATGACCCGTGTCACCTAGGAGTTCCATCGGGTGCATCCAAAATGATTTCTGAGCCTATGGAATGTTCCACGCAAACCATGCACCTATCTTGAGTGAAGATTAGCACTATCTCCAGAACGAGCTTCCACTTAAGCCTCGTCCCCTATGAGTACCATCTGGTGTGTCCAAAACAATTTCTGAGCCATGATATGTTTGCCGCAAACCGTGCAACAATCTTGCACCGACACTAACACCATCTCCAAACGGATCGAGACAAGATGCGACATGACCCACTCACCTAGGAGTTCCATCGGGTGCATCCAAAATGATTTCTGAGACAATGGTACATTTTGCACAAACCGTGCACCTATCTACGTCAAGATTAGCACTATCTCCTAACAGACCGAAACGAGCTTCCACTTGAGCCTCATCACATAGGAGTACCATCGGTTGTGTCCAAAACGATTTCTGAGCCTTTGATACATTTGGCGCATACCATACACCTATGTTGCACTGACACTAACACCATCCCCAAATGGACTGAAATGAGATTCCACTTGACCCACATCACCTAGAAGTTCCATCGGGTGCGTCCAAAATGATTTCTGAGCCTATGGTGCATTCGGCACGAACCGTGCACCTATCTTGCGTCAAGACTAGCACTATCTCTAAACAGAACAAAACGAGCTTGCACTTGAGCCTCGTCACCTAGGTGATGAGGACATCCCTTCCATTGATGCAACCACACCTGCTGCACAACAAGGTCCGATGACAAGAGCTCGAGCATGACAACTTAATTATCAGGTAAAGTCGTTCCTCGCTGTTCATACAAACTTGTCTCAGAATTGGATGCAACTAAATCATGGTGATGATTGTCTTATTCTTAGGAATGTTGGTCAAGACCCCATTGCCTCATGTTTAGACCCCATGATGAGGATGGAGCAGCTGAACAAGTGGGAATCATCATTAATGGGGAGCTCAGCTCATCTCGAGACAGCAGGAAACACTCCATCAAAAGTACAATAACTCCTTGATACGAGATCCAATGAAGCTGGTTTTTGACTTGTTGGAAAGAGCGCGTCGTTCTCTTTCAGATGGGTCTAACCCCACTATCAGAATCTACCAAAGCTATGCACAGCAAGCAAAAGGACGCACAGACCTACAGCTTGGGCCTAGGCCTTGTACTGACTACAACCCATTGAGGGACGCCCAGATTAGGGTTTCCCACTCCCCCTTGTGCTCTCCTCCTTATAAATAGAACCAGCAGCCATCAGAATGAGGGTGGGTTTTTGTTTAGATGCAAGATAGCTGCTGCTTCTTCCTTGTAAACGCGTGTGTCGGCTAGACTACCCGATTTGCTTATTTCAAGACCCCAACATGTGATTCAGTTCAGCCTTTGGCTTAAATCCGTGAGTTATTTGCTTGGTCATCTTGTTCTTTCTTGTTCTTGGTTGCTTGCAGGTTCATGGTGTTCTTGGCATGGCAAGAACATCACAATCAGAGCCGGTGTACCTATTGCTAAGGCGCAACAACCTTGTGGTCATTGTAGTCGGACAGCCAATGTCGAATCCACCTCAAATCGAGTTTATCCACACTCACCAAAAGATCAGGAACAACCCCTTGTCCCATCACTAGGAGTACCATTGGTGCATCCAAAATGGTTTCTGAGCCTATGGTATGTCGGCGCAAACCGTGCACATATCTTGCACTGACACTAACACCACCTCCAAATAGACCGAAACGTGATTCGACATGACCCGTGTCACCTAGGAGTTCCATCAGGTGCGTCCAAAATGATTTCTAAGCCTATGGTATGTTCTGCGCAAACCATGCATCTATCTTGCGACAAGCCTAGCACAATCTCTCAACAGACCAAAACGAGCTTGCACTTGAGCCTCATCACCTAGGAGTACCATCGGTGCGTCCAAAACGGTTTATGAGCCTATGGTACGTTTGACGCAAACCGTGCACCTGTCTTACACCCACACGAACATCATCTCCAAACGGACCAAAATGTGATTCAACATGACCTGTGTCACCTAGGATTTCCATCAGGTGCGTCCAAAATGATTTCTGAGCCTATGGTACGTTCCAAGCAAACCATGCACCTATCTTGAGTGAAGATTAGCACTATCTCCAAATGGACCGAAACAAGCTGCCACTTGAGCCTCGTCACCTAGGAGAACCATCTGGTGCGTCCAAAACGATTTCTGAGCCATGGTATGTTTGCCGCAAACCGTGCAACAATCTTGCACCGACACTAACACCATCTCCAAACAGATTGAAACGAGATGTGACATGACCCACTCACCTAGGAGTTCCATTGGGTGCAACCAAAATGATTTCTGAGCCAATGGTACGTTTGGCACAAACTGTGCACCTATCTCTGTCAAGATTAGCACTATCTCCTAACGGACCGAAACAAGCTTCCACTTGAGCCTTGTCCCGTAGGAGTTCCATCGTGTGTGTCCAAAATGATTTCTGAGCCTATGATACGTTTGGCGCATACCATACACCTATGTTGGACTGACACTAACACCATCTCTAAATGGACTGAAACGAGATTCCACTTGACCCACATCACCTAGAAGTTCCATCGGGTGCGTCCAAACTAATTTTCAAGCCTATGGTACGTTCGACGCAAACCGTGCACCAATCTTGCGTCATGCCTAGCACGATTTCTCAATAGACCAAAATGAGCTTGCACTTGAGCCTCATCACCTAGGAGTACCATCGGTGGATCTAAAATGATTTTTGAGCCTATGGTATGTTTGGCGCAAACCGAGCACCTGTCTTACCCCAACACGGACATCATCTCCAAATGGACCGAAATGTGATTCGACATGACCCGTGTCACCTAGGTGTTCCATCGGGTGCATCCAAAACGATTTCTGAGCCTATGGAATGTTCCACGCAAACCATGCACCTATCTTGAGTGAAGATTAGCACTATCTTCGAAACGAGCTTCCACTTGGGCCTCGTCCCCTAGGAGTAACATCTGGTGCATCCAAAATGATTTCTGAGCCATGATATGTTTGCCGCAAACCATGCAACAATCTTGCACCGACACTAACACTATCTCCAAATGGATCGAGATGAGATGCGACATGACCCACTCACCTAGGAGTTCCATCGGGTGCATCCAAATTTATTTCTGAGCCAATGGTACGTTTGGCACAAACCGTGCACCTATCTGCGTCAAGATTAGAACTATCTCCTAATGGACCGAAACGAGCTTCCACTTGAGCCTCATCACGTAGGAGTACCATCGGGTGTGTCCAAAATGATTTCTGAGCCTAGGTTACGTTTGGCACATACCATACACCTATGTTGGACTGACACTAACACCGTCTCTAAACGGACTGAAACGAGATTCGACTTGACCCACATCACCTAGAAGTTCCATCGGGTGCGTCCAAAACGATTTTGGAGCCTATGGTACGTTCGACGCAAACCGTGCACCAATCTTGCGTCATGCCTAGCACGATCTCTCAATAGACCGAAATGAGCTTGCACTTGAGCCTCGTCGCCTAGGAGTACCATCGGTGGATCCAAAATGGTTTCTGAGCCTATGGTATGTTTGGCGCAAACCGTGCACCTGTCTTACCCCAACACGGACATCATCTCCAAACGGACCAAAACGTAATTCGACATGACCCGTGTCACCTAGGAGTACTGTCGGGTGCATCCAAAATGATTTCTAAGCCTATGGTACATTCCACGCAAACCATGCACCTATCTTGAGTGAATATTAGCACTATCTCCAAAAGGACCAAAATGAGCATCCACTTGAGCCTCGTCCCCTAGGAGTAACATATGGTGCGTCCAAAATGATTTATGAGTCATGATATGTTTGCTGCAAACCGTGCAACAATCTTGCACCGACACTAACACCGCCTCCAAACAGATCGAGATGAGATGCAACATGACCCACTCACCTAGGAGTTCCATCGGGTGCATCCAAAATGATTTCTGAGCCAATGGTATGTTTGGCACAAACCGTGCACCTATCTACGTCAAGATTAGCACTACCTCCTAATGGACCGAAACGAGCTTCCACTTGAGCCTCATCACGTAGGAGTACCATCGGGTGTGTCCAAAATGATTTCTGAGCCTATGAGACGTTTGGCGCATACCATACACCTATATTGCACTAACACTAACACCATCCCCAAATGGACTGAAATGAGATTCCACTTGACCCACATCAACTAGAAGTTCCATCAGGTGCGTCCAAAACGATTTCCGATCCTATGGTACATTTGGCACAAACCGTGCACCTATCTTGCGTCAAGCCTAGCACAATCTCTCAACAAACCAAAATGAGCTTGCACTTGAGCTTCATCACCTAGGAGTACCATCGGTGCTTCCAAAACGGTTTCTGAGCCTTTGGTACATTTGGCGCGAACCGTGCACCTGTCTTACACCAACATGAACACCATCTCCAAATGGACCGAAACGTGATTCGACATGACCTGTGTCACCTAGGAGTTCCATCGGGTGCGTCCAAAACGATTTCCGAGCCTATGGTACGTTCCATGCAAACCATGCACCTATCTTGAGTGAAGATTAGCACTATCTCTAAACGGACTGAAACGAGCTTCCACTTGAGCCTCGTCACATAGGAGTACCATCTAGTGCGTCCAAAATGATTTCTGAGCCATGGTATGTTTGCCGCAAACCGTGCAACAATCTTGCTCCGACACTAACACCGTCTCCAAACGGATCAAAATGAGATGCGACATGACCCACTCACCTAGGAGTTCCATTAGGTGCATCCAAAATGATTTTTGAGCCTATGGTACGTTTGGCACAAACCGGGCACCTATCTGCGTCAAGATTTGCCCTATCTCCTAACGGACCGAAATGAGTTTCCACTTGAGCCTCGTCACGTAGGAGGACCATCGGGTGTGTCCAAAACGATTTCTATGCCTATGATATATTTGGCGCGTACCATGCACCTATGTTCCACTGACACTAACACCGTCTCCAAACGGAATGAAACAAGATTCGACATGACCCACATCACCTAGAAGTTCCATCGGCTGTGACCAAAATGATTTCGGAGAATATGGTACATTTGGCGCATACTATGCACCTATCTTGCGTCAAGAGTAGCATGATCTCTTAATAGACCAAAATGAGCTTGCACTTGAGCCTCATCACCTAGGAGTTGTGGTAGAACCTCCTAAGAAATCGGGCCCACATGCACCTATCATTGTCTTAACAGATCTCGGATAGCGTACATGAGTTCCCAACAACTCAACAGGTCTGTCGGGTGTCCTCGGGAAACCTGAATCATCCACGATTCTCTTTACGAATAGGATCCCAATCACAGACATTGTAGATTACAACAGTTTATTCAAATATATACATCAGAGTAAAAGATAGCAGAAGTCTTAAGATAACATAGTTTACAAACCAGTTGTTTTCAAACTTACAATACCATAAGTGTCATACAACCATAGTAGTGGGATAATATTACGTTAACATTATTTATCATACAAACTAGTGCCTTGTCCAAAGGCCATTCATCATTCCTCATCATCATTGACTTCAAACACAGACATGCAGCAGGGACCAAAACAAGCCTGCGCATTTGACTCACCTACAACAAGGGTTAACAAACCCTGAGTACAAAAGTACTCAACAAGACTGACCCAACGAAAAAGGGGTTGAAGGACTTTAGAGATGCAGGTCTTGGGTCAAGGTAAGGATGTAGCAAGATTCAAAAGTTCTTTGCCAAAGCTTACTACTCTTCATCCTATTTTTCAAGTTTTACCCCTAAGTCCTTTTAGTTCATTATCTCAAACTAAGTGTTCATATCCCATGTTCCATTCCTTCTCATTCCATTCCATTTTTTCATGTTTTAGTAATTCACCAGTCCTGCATTGCTTCTATAATGAATCGAGTCTCCATATCCGCGGAGCACCAGCAATTCGAATTGATTCAAGTCCTAGCTGGGGATTCCTTATCACACAACATATGTAGAACTTAATCTTGCATATATCAACCTCGCTACCGGATCCTCCTATATGAAGCCATCTCCACGCCACCCGAGAGCATAGCACACCTCCAATCCAGCCACATTCCAGCCATGAGGGTACATGCTACTCCCGGCATTCATCTTAGTAACAGATTAGCCGAAGTAGGCTTACCGGAGTATGTGACCAGTACTACAAAGTGTCTCGTTCAGAAGATCCACAATGAGTGGCCTTTAAGCGACGTAGTCGGCAACATTACCCAACATTCAGGATAAGCCACCCGACTAGTCTCTAGTTCATTCTATCTTCTTTCTTTCTTTGGCCAGAATGCCATCTTTGAGTGTATCGAAACTTTTACTTTGAAAGCCTACCATAAAGCATACTAAGCATTCTACACCTTTGAAAATGAAATCATCTTCAAGGATGGTAAACAATTAACAAGGTAGGCAATGCATCAAGTAGGTAACATTTGAATTAATCAACTTAATGCAATAGGTAACATAGGTGATAAACTTTTCAAAGTAATCAATGTAAAGGTTTAATGCATAAACTGGGGCTTGCCTTCGTTGACGATCTCAGGTTCCGGATCAGTACCACAAATATCGAATCCCGAGGCAACCGAGGATCCTTCCATAACTTGCTCAACTAGGATCGGTTCACTCTCGGATTCTACACGAAATGATAACATATGCTTTAACATGATGATAATGTAAACATGATGCTTTCATGGTGCATAAAATATAACAACACCTCAAATACAACTTTCCTTCATGGTACAGTTGCAAGCCAACAAAACCAACTTGCAATCCTACCATTAAGGACCACACAAGTGACTTGACCAAATTGATCTTGAAACCCTATTGGTCACAAAACATGACCAAAACAAGATCAAACACTAATCTAACACTTAGGGTTTGCTTTTATCTATTTTTGAATTAATTTGGAAATAAGCCCAAAAATGAACTTGTTCCAAATGACCTCAAAATTTTATGTAAGCTTCCTCATGACAAATTAGTGTACCAAAACAAATTTCATAATTTTTGGAGTTATACAGTGGCCTACAAAAATCATGGAAATTACATTTATGAATTAATTGAGCAATTTTCATCACATTCAAAGGTTTCTGTAAATCAATATTTCATATTTTTCCTAAATAGTATTCATCACAGAGAGGTCACACAAAAATTTTCATATTTTTTGGAGCTCTAAATAAATCTACACAAAATTAACAAATATAGACACTATTCATCCATTTCTGAAAATAGAAAAAATTCCATTTGAACTACACAGTCGCTGACACACGGGACCCACTTGTCATCCCTAAGCTTTGGCTTTGACCGCGGCGATGACAGCGCTGACTGGCGCTAACTCACCTATGGTGAGCCCAACAACGACGGCCAAAGTACCAAAACGTTCACAAGAACTAGGCGCATCGATTTGTGGCATTTCGGAGGTTGATTACAACACGGAACATGGCTAACGCCGGCCATGGCGGATGCGGTGGCACGGCAGCATTACGCCAGCGAAACAAGGCCGGTAACGGTGAAACAAAGAGTTCAGGAAGCATCAGTGGCTCACCCCGAATGTGTTGAAGCAACGAGCAAGACCGGAGAAGCTATGGTGACGCGTTTTGACGGTGACAGTGATCACGGCGGAGCGGACCTCGTCGACGACGGCGTTCTGGTGACTGCAGTGGGCAAAATGACCAAGCAAGAGTAGATTAAGCACTATAGCATCAAGACGAAGCTATAGAGAAAACAAGCAAGGGCACCAGCTCACCGGATGATGCTGGCCACGGTGAATCGAAGTTTCGGTCGAGGTCACCGGTCGTGAGGAAGAAGAACGTGGACAGCGAGTTCTCGGCGAAATCAAGCGGTAGCAACAGGTCGGTCGAATGCGCAAGGAGTAGGTGGAACTGGAACACTGCTTTTCCAGGGCTATCTTGCGCTGAGGAGGCGAGGGGAGCTCGTCGGAGTTGAGGCGGCGGCGTCGGGAAAACAGAGGGAAGGAAGAAAAGCAAAGGACGACGTCTAGGCTTTATAGCGCGGCCAAGAGCACGCGGGATCGACACGCAGTGTGCACCCTGTGCCAGCGCGAAGCCGAGGGTGGCCACGGGCGCGCCTGGAAGACCGGAGAAAGGACGCCGGCGGTGGGGCGGTGGCGCCCTGTTGCCAACTTGATTTTTGAAATATTTACAGAATTGCCACTGCGTTTATTTTGCAAATTACTCACAATTTTTCTAAAGAAGTTGAAAATCTCCAAAAATGAAAGTTGCTCAACTTTTCAAACTCTACAACTTTGCTTCAAGGAATATTTTCTAATTCTGCATCCATTTTGAAATTTGAATTTGGGGTACATTTGAGCATTTGAATCATTTCAAAATTACTCCAAATTTTATATGTAAACTTTAAAAACTTTGAATACCAAAGTTGATCCTTATAAAATAATCTTCAACTTTGCTTTTTGCCACAACCCCAAATTCCAAATGGATTTTGAATTAGACAAAAGGGGCAAAAAGGACTTTTATGATTTGAATTTGAATTCAAATTTGATTTGTTTACCTTTTTACTTTAACTTTGATTTTTTTTCCCAGTAACATGGCCCATTAGGGTTATTTGAGTCAAATGACACATGGCCTCACATGATCACATGAAATAACAACTTATGAAATAAAGCTTATTTAGTGAATGCATTCAAAATTTTCTACTTTATGAATGCTTTGCAATGCATATGATGGCATGTCAAGTTTTAGTGCTAGGTCAAAACACCAGAGGTGTTACAGGAGTACCATCGGTGCATCCAAAATGGTTTCTGAGCCTATGGTATGCTTGGCACAAACCGTGCACCTCTCTTGCACCGACACGAACACCATCTCCAAACGGACCGAAACGTGATTCGACATGACCCGTGTCACCTAGGAGTTCCATTAGGTGCGTCCAAAATGATTTTTGAGCCTATGATACGTTCGACACAAACCATGCACCTATCTTGAGTGAAGATTAGCACTATCTCCAAACAGACCGAAACGAGCTTCCACTTGAGCCTCGTCACCTAGGACTACCATCTTATGCGTCCAAAATGATTTCTGAGCCATGGTATATTTGCCGCAAACCATGCAACAATCTTGCACCGACACTAACACCGTCTCCAAACGGATCGAGATGAGATGCGACCTGACCCAGTCACCTATGAGTTTGATCGGGTGCATCCAAAATGATTTCTGAGCCTATGGTACGTTTGGCACAAACCATGCACCTATCTGTGTCAAGATTAGCAATATCTCCTAACAGACCAAAATGAGCTTCCACCTGAGCCTCGTCATGTAGGAGTACCATCGGGTGTGTCCAAAATGATTTCTGAGCCTATGATACATTTGGCGCATACCATGCACCTATGTTGCACTGACACTAACACCATCTCCAAACGGACTAAAACGAGATTCCACATGTCCCACATCACCTAGAAGTTCCATCGGGTGCATCCAAAATGATTTTCGAGCCTATGGTACGTTTGTCGCAAACCGTGCACCTATCTTGCGTCAAGACTAGCACTATCTCTAAACAGACCGAAATGAGCTTGCACTTGAGCCTCGTCACCTAGGAGTACCATCGGTGCATCCAAAATGGTTTCTGAGCCTTGGTACGATTAGCACAAACCATGAATCTATCTTACACCAACAAGAACACCACCTCCAAATAGATCGAAATGTGATTTGACATGACCCGTGTCACCTAGGAGTTCCATCGGGTGCGTCCGAAATAATTTCTAAGCCTATGGTACGTTCAGCGCAAACCGTGCACGTATCTTGAGTCAAGATTAGCACTATCTCCAAACGGATCGAAACGAGCTTCTACTTGGGCCTCGTCACCTAGGAGTACCATCGGGAGCATCCAAATTGATTTCTGAGCCATGGTATGTTTGGCGCAAACCGTGCGCCTATCTTGCACGGACACTAACACCGTCTCGAAACCAGATTCGACATGGCCCACGTCACGTAGGAGTTCCATCGGTCATGTCCAAAATGATTTTTGAGCCTATGGTATGTTCGGCGCAAACCATGCACCTATCTGCATCAAGATTAGTACTATCTCAAAACGGACCGGTATGAGCTAACTCTTTAGCTTCCTCACCTAGCAGTACCATCGGTTGTGTCCAAAATGATGTCTGAGCCTATGGTACGTTTGGCACAAACCATGCACCTATCATGCACCAACACTAACAATGTCTCCAAACGGACTAAAACGAGATTCCACAAGACCCCATCACCTAGGAGTTCTATCATTTGCGTCCAAAACGATTCTCGAGCCGATGGTACGTTCAGCGCAAACTATGCACCTATCTTGAGTCATGATTAGCACTATCTCCAAACAGATTGAGAACATGCTTCCACTTGAGACTCGTCACCTAGGAGTAGCATCAGGTGCATCCAAAATGATTTCTGAGCCGATGGTATGTTTGGTGCAAACCGGGCACCTATCTTGCACCAACACTAACACTGTGTCCAAATGGACCAAAACGAGATTCGACATGACCCACCCACTAAGGAGATCCATCGGGTGCATCCAAAACGATTTATGAGCCTATGGTACATTTGGCACAAACCGTGCATCTATCTGCATAAAGGTTAGCACTATCTCCTAACAGACCGAAACGAGCTTCCACATGAGCCTCATCACGTAGGAGTACCATCGGGTGTGTCCAAAACAATTTCTGATCCTATGGTACATTTGGCACAAACAATGCACCTATCTTGCACCAACACTAACATCATCTCCAAATGGACTGAAATGAGATCCCACATGACCCCATCACCTAGGAGTTCCATCGTTTGCGTCCAAAACAATTTCTGACCCTATGGTACGTTCGGCGCAAACCGTGCACCTATCTTGAGTCATGATTAGCACTATCTCCAAACGGACTGAGAACGTGTTTCCACTTGAGACTCGTCACCTAGGAGTGCCATCGGGTGCATCCAAAATGATTTATGAGCCATGGTATGTTTGGCGCAAACCATGCACCTATCTTGCACCGACACTAACATCATGTCCAAATGGATCGAAACGAGATTCGACATGACCCACTCACCTATGAGTTCCATCGGGTGCATCCAAAGCGATTTCTGAGCCTATGGTATGTTTGGCACAAACCGTGCACCTATCTACGTCAAGATTAGCACTATTTCCTAACAGACTGAAACGAGCTTCCACTTGAGCCTCGTCATGTAGGAGTACCATCGGGTGTGTCCAAAACGATTTCTGAGCCTATGATACATTGGCGCATACCAAGCACCTATGTTGCACTGACACTAACACCATCCCCAAACGGACTGAAACGAGATTCCACATGACCCACATCACCTAGAAGTTCCATCGGGTGCGTCCAAAACGATTTCCGAGCCAATGGTACATTCGCCACAAACTATGCACCTATCGTGAGTCATGATTAGCACTATCTCCAAACAGATTGAGAACGTGCTTCCACTTGAGACTCGTCACCTAGGAGTACCATCGGGTGCATCCAAAATGATTTCTGAGCTAATGGTATGTTTGGTGCAAACCGGGCACCTATCTTGTACCAACACTAACAACGTGTCCAAATGGACCGAAACGAGATTCGACATGACCCACCCACCTAGGAGATCCATCGGGTGCATCCAAAACAATTTATGAGCCTATGGTATGTTTGGCACAAACCATGCATCTATCTGCATAAAGGTTAGCACTATCTCCTAACAGACCGAAACGAGCTTCCACATGAGCCTCATCACATAGGAGTACCATCAGGTGTGTCCAAAATGATTTCTGATCCTATGGTACATTTGGCACAAACCATGCACCTATCTTGCACCAACACTAACACCGTCTCCAAATGGACTGAAACGAGATCCCGCATGACCCCGTCACCTAGGAGTTCCATCGTTTGCGTCCAAAATAATTTCCGACCCAATGGTACGTTCGACGCAAACTGTGCACCTATCTTGAGTCATGATTAGCACTATCTCCAAACGGACTAAGAACGTGTTTCCACTTGAGACTTGTCACCTAGGAGTGCCATCGGGTGCATCCAAAATGATTTATGAGCCATGGTATGTTTGGCGCAAACCATGCACCTATCTTGCACGGACACTAACACCGTGTCCAAATGGATCGAAACAAGATTCGACGTGACACACTCACCTAGGAGTTCCATCGGGTGCATCCAAAGTGATTTCTGAGCCTATGGTACGTTTGGCACAAACCGTGCACCTATCTACATCAAGATTAGCACTATTTCCTAACGGATCGAAATGAGCTTCCACTTGAGCCTCGTCTTGTAGGAGTACCATCGGGTGTGTCCAAAATGATTTCTGAGCCTATGATACATTGGCACATACCATACACCTATGTTGCACTGACACTAACACCATCCTCAAATTGACTGAAATGAGATTCCACCTGACCCACATCACCTAGAAGTTCCATCGGGTGCGTCCAAAACGATTTCCGAGCCGATGGTACATTCGGCGCAAACTGTGCACCTATCTTGAGTCATGATTAGCACTATCTCCAAACAGATTGAGAACATGCTTCCACTTGAGACTCATCACCTAGGAGTACCATCGGGTGCATCCAAAATGATTTATGAGCCTATGGAATGTTTGGTGCAAACTGGGCACCTATCTTGTACCAACACTAACACCGTGTCCAAAAGGACCGAAATGAGATTCGACATGACCCACCCACCTAGGAGATCCATCGGGTGCATCCAAAATGATTTATGAGCCTATGGTACGTTTGGCACAAACCATGCATCTATCTGCATAAAGGTTAGCACTATCTCCTAACAGACCGAAACGAGCTTCCACATGAGCCTCATCACGTAGGAGTACCATCGGGTGTGTCCAAAACGATTTCTGATCCTATGGTACGTTTGGCACAAACCATGCACCTATTTTGCACCAACACTAACATCGTCTCCAAATGGACTGAAATGAGATCCCACATGACGCCGTCACCTAGGAGTTCCATCGTCTGTGTCCAAAACAATTTCCGAGCCTATGGTACGTTCGGCGCAAACCGTGCACCTATCTTGAGTCATGATTAGCACTATCTCCTAATGGACTTAGAACGTGTTTCCACTTGAGACTTGTCACCTAGGAGTGCCATCGGGTGCATCCAAAATGCTTTATGAGCCATGGTATGTTTGGCGCAAACCATGCACCTATCTTGCACGGACACTAACACCGTGTCCAAATGGATCGAAACAAGATTCGATGTGACCCACTCACCTAGGAGTTCCATCGGGTGCATCCAAAGTGATTTCTGAGCCTATGGTACGTTTGGCACAAACCGTGCACCTATCTACGTCAAGATTAGCACTATTTCCTAACGGATCGAAATGAGCTTCCACTTGAGCCTCGTCTTGTAGGAGTACCATCGGGTGTGTCCAAAATGATTTCTGAGCCTATGATACATTGGCACATACCATACACCTATGTTGCACTGACACTAACACCGTCCTCAAATAGACTGAAATGAGATTCCACATGACCCACATCACCTAGAAGTTCCATCGGGTGCGTCCAAAACGATTTCCGAGCCGATGGTACATTCGGCGCAAACTGTGCACCTATCTTGAGTCATGATTAGCACTATCTCCAAACAGATTGAGAACATGCTTCCACTTGAGACAAGTCACCTAGGAGTACCATCGGGTGCATCCAAAATGATTTCTGAGCCTATGGAATGTTTGGTGCAAACTGGGCACCTATCTTGTACCAACACTAACACCGTGTCCAAAAGGACCGAAATGAGATTCGACATGACCCACCCACCTAGGAGATCCATCGGGTGCATCCAAAATGATTTATGAGCCTATGGTATGTTTGGCACAAACCGTGCATCTATCTGCATAAAGGTTAGCACTATCTCCTAACAGACCGAAATGAGCTTCCACATGAGCCTCATCACGTAGGAGTACCATCGGGTGTGTCCAAAACAATTTCTGATCCTATGGTACATTTGGCACAAACAATGCACCTATCTTGCACCAACACTAATATCATCTCCAAATGGACTGAAATGAGATCCCACATGACCCCATCACCTAGGAGTTCCATCGTTTGCGTCCAAAACAATTTCTGACCCTATGGTATGTTCGGCGCAAACCGTGCACCTATCTTGAGTCATGATTAGCACTATCTCCAAACGGACTGAGAACGTGTTTCCACTTGAGACTCGTCACCTAGGAGTGCCATCGGGTGCATCCAAAATGATTTATGAGCCATGGTATGTTTGGCGCAAACCATGCACCTATCTTGCACCGACACTAACATCATGTCCAAATGGATCGAAACGAGATTCGACATGACCCACTCACCTATGAGTTCCATCGGGTGCATCCAAAGCGATTTCTGAGCCTATGGTATGTTTGGCACAAACCGTGCACCTATCTACGTCAAGATTAGCACTATTTCCTAATAGACTGAAATGAGCTTCCACTTGAGCCTCGTCATGTAGGAGTACCATCGGGTGTGTCCAAAATGATTTCTGAGCCTATGATACATTGGCGCATACCAAGCACCTATGTTGCACTGACACTAACACCATCCCCAAATGGACTGAAACGAGATTCCACATGACCCACATCACCTAGAAGTTCCATCGGGTGCGTCCAAAACGATTTCCGAGCCAATGGTACATTCGGCACAAACTGTGCACCTATCGTGAGTCATGATTAGCACTATCTCCAAATAGATTGAGAACGCGCTTCCACTTGAGACTCATCACCTAGGAGTACCATCGGGTGCATCCAAAATGATTTCTGAGCTAATGGTATGTTTGGTGCAAACCGGGCACCTATCTTGTACCAACACTAACAACGTGTCCAAATGGACCAAAACGAGATTCGACATGACCCACCCACCTAGGAGATCCATCGGGTGCATCCAAAACAATTTATGAGCCTATGGTATGTTTGGCACAAACCATGCATCTATCTGCATAAAGGTTAGCACTATCTCCTAACAGACCGAAACGAGCTTCCACATGAGCCTCATCACGTAGGAGTACCATCAAGTGTGTCCAAAATGATTTCTGATCCTATGGTACATTTGGCACAAACCATGCACCTATCTTGCACCAACACTAACACCGTCTCCAAATGGACTAAAACGAGATCCCGCATGACCCCGTCACCTAGGAGTTCCATCGTTTGCGTCCAAAATAATTTCCGACCCTATGGTACGTTCGACGCAAACTGTGCACCTATCTTGAGTCATGATTAGCACTATCTCCAAACGGACTGAGAACGTGTTTCCACTTGAGACTTGTCACCTAGGAGTGCCATCGGGTGCATCCAAAATGATTTATGAGCCATGTTATGTTTGGCGCAAACCATGCACCTATCTTGCACGGACACTAACACCGTGTCCAAATGGATCGAAACAAGATTCGACGTGACCCACTCACCTAGGAGTTCCATTGGGTGCATCCAAAGTGATTTCTGAGCCTATGGTACGTTTGGCACAAACCGTGCACCTATCTACGTCAAGATTAGCACTATTTCCTAATGGATCGAAATGAGCTTCCACTTGAGCCTCGTCTTGTAGGAGTACCATCGGGTGTGTCCAAAATGATTTCTGAGCCTATGATACATTGGCACATACCATACACCTATGTTGCACTGACACTAACACCGTCCTCAAATAGACTGAAATGAGATTCCACATGACCCACATCACCTAGAAGTTCCATCGGGTGCGTCCAAAATGATTTCCGAGCCGATGGTACATTCGACGCAAACTGTGCACCTATCTTGAGTCATGATTAGCACTATCTCCAAACAGATTGAGAACATGCTTCCACTTGAGACTCGTCACCTAGGAGTACCATCGGGTGCATCCAAAATGATTTCTGAGCCTATGGAATGTTTGGTGCAAACTGGGCACCTATCTTGTACCAACACTAACACCGTGTCCAAAAGGACCGAAATGAGATTCGACATGACCCACCCACCTAGGAGAACCATCGGGTGCATCCAAAATGATTTATGAGCCTATGGTACGTTTGGCACAAACCATGCATCTATCTGCATAAAGGTTAGCACTATCTCCTAACAGACCGAAACGAGCTTCCACATGAGCCTCATCACATAGGAGTACCATCGGGTGTGTCCAAAACGATTTATGATCCTATGGTACGTTTGGCACAAACCATGCACCTATTTTGCACCAACACTAACATCGTCTCCAAATGGACTGAAATGAGATCCCACATGACCCCGTCACCTAGGAGTTCCATCGTCTGTGTCCAAAACAATTTCCGAGCCTATGGTACGTTCGGCGCAAACCGTGCACCTGTCTTGAGTCATGATTAGCACTATCTCCTAATGGACTGAGAACGTGTTTCCACTTGAGACTCATCACCTAGGAGTGCCATCGGGTGCATCCAAAATGCTTTATGAGCCATGGTATGTTTGGCGCAAACCATGCACCTATCTTGCACCGACACTAACACCATGTCCAAACTGATCGAAACGACATTTGACATGACCCACTCATCTAGGAGTTCCATCGGGTGCATCCAAAGTGATTTCTGAACCTATGGTATGTTTGGCACAAACCGTGCACCTATCTACGTCAAGATTAGCAATATTTCCTAACAGACCAAAATGAGCTTCCACTTGAGCCTCGTCATGTAGGAGTACCATCGGGTGTGTCCAAAACAATTTCTAAGCCTATGATACATAGGTGCATACCATGCACCTATGTTGCACTGACACTAACACCGTCCCCAAATAGACTGAAACGAGATTCCACATGACCCACATCACCTAGAAGTTCCATCGGGTGTGTCCAAAATGATTTTCTGAGCCTATGGTACGTTCGGCGCAAACCGTGCACCAATCTTGAGTCAAGAGTAGCACTATCTCTAAACAGACCGAAACAAGCTTGCACTTCAGCCTCGTCACCGAGAAGTACCATTGGTGCATCCAAAACGGTTTCTACGCCTATGGTATGTTTGGCGCAAACCGTGCACCTGTCTGTCACCGACACTAACACCATCTCCAAACGGACTAAAACATGATTCGACATGACCTATGTCACCTAGGAGTTCTATCGGGTGTGTCCAAAATGATTTCCGAGAGTATGGTACGTTCCGCGCAAACCGTGCACCTATCTTGAGTCAAGATTAGCACTATATCCAAATGGGCTAAAACGAGATTCCACTTGAGCCTCATCACCTAGGAGTACCATCGGCTATGTCCAAAATGATTTCTGAGCCATGGCATGTTTGGCGCAAACCATGCCCCTTTCTTGCACCGACACTAACACTGTCTCCAAATGGATTAAAATGAGATTCTACGTGACCCACATCACGTAGGAGTTCCATCGGGCGCGTCCAAAATGATTTCTAAGCCTATGGTACGTTTGGCACAAACCATGCAACTATCTACGTCAAGGTTTAGCACTATCTCCAAACGGACCAAAATGAGCTTCCACTTCAGCCACATCACCTAGGAGTACCATCGGGTGTGTCAAAAATGATTTCTGAGCCTACGGTACGTTTTGTACAAACCATGCACCTATCTTGCACCGACACTAACATCGTCTCCAAACAGACTAAAACGAGATTCCACAAGACCCCGTCACCTAGGAGTTCCATCGTTTTTGTCCAAAACAATTTTTGAGCCTATGGTCCGTTCGGCGCAAACCGTGCACCTATCTTGAGTCATGATTAGCACTATCTCCACATGGACTAAGAACGTGCTTCCACTTGAGACTCGTCACCTAGGAGTACCATCGGGTGCATCCAAAACGATTTCTAAGCCTATGGTATGTTTGGTGCAAAGGGGGCACCTATCTTTCACCGACACTAACACCGTGTCCAAATGGATCGAAACAAGATTCGACATGACCTACCCACCTAGGAGATCCATCAGGTGCATCCAAAACGATTTCTGAGCCTATGGATTGTCTGGCACAAACCGTGCATCTATCTGCATAAAGATTAGCACTATCTCCTAACAGACCGAAACAAGCTTCCACTTGATCCTCGTCACATAGGAGTACCATCGGGTGTGTCCAAAATGATTTATGAGCCTATGATATGTTTGGCACAAACCATGCACCTATCTTGCACCAACACTAACATTGTCTCCAAACGGACTGAAATGAGATTCCACATGACCCCATCACCTAGGAGTTCCGTCGTTTGCGTCCAAAATGATTTCCAAGCCTATGGCATGTTGGCGCAAACCGTGCACCTATCTTGAGTCATGATTAGCACTATCTCCAAATATACTGAGAACGTGCTTCCACTTGAGCCTCGCCACCTAGGAGTACCATCGGGTGCATCCATAATGATTTCTGAGCCTTTGGTATGTTTGGTGCAAACCGGGCACCTATCTTGCACCGACACTAACACCGTGTCCAAACAGATTGAAATGAGATTCGACATGACCCACCCACCTAGGAGTTCCATCGGGTGCACTATCGCTAAACAGACCGAAATGAGCTTGCACTTGAGCCTCATCTCCTAGAAGTACCATCGGTGCATCCAAAATGGTTTCTGAGCCTATGGTATGTTTGGCGCAAACCATGCACCTCTCTGTCGCCGACACTAACACCATCTCCAAATGGACCGAAACATGATTCGACATGACCTGTGTCACCTAGGAGTTCCATCGGGTGTGTCCAAAATGATTTCCGAGCCTATGGTACGTTCCGCGCAAACCGTGCACCTATCTTGAGTCAAGATTAGCACTATCTCCAAACGGGCCAAAACGAGCTTCCACTTTAGCCTCATCACCTAGGAGTACCATCGGGTGCGTCCAAAACGATTTCTGAGCCATGGTATGTTTGGCGCAAACCGTGCCCCTCTCTTGCACCGACACTAACATTGTCTCCAAATGGATTAGAACGAGATTCTACATGACCCACATCACGTAGGAGTTCCATCGAGCGCGCAAAAAATCATTTCAGAGCCTTATGGTATGTTCGGCGTAAACCATGCACCTCTCTACGTCAAGGTTTAGCACTATCTCAAAACGGACCGAAATGAGCTTCCACTTTAGCCTCGTCACCAAGGAGGACAATCGGGTGTGTCAAAAATGATTTCTAAGTCTATGGTACATTTGGCACAAACCATGCACCTATCTTGCACCAACACTAACACCATCTCCAAATAGACTAAAACGAGATTCCACATGACCCATCACCTAGGAGTTCCATCGTTTGCGTCCAAAATGATTTCCAAGCCTATGGTACGTTTGGCGCAAACCGTGCACGTATCTTGACTCAAGATTAGCACTATCTCCAAACTGACCAAAACAGGCTTCCACTTGAGCCTCGCCACCTAGGAGTACGATCGGGAGCATCCAAAACAATTTCTGAGCCATGGTATGTTTGGCGCAAACCGTGTGCCTATCTTGCACCGACACTAACACCATCTCGAAACGAGATTCAACATGGCCCACGTCACGTAGGAGTTCCATCGGGCATGTCCAAATCGATTTCTGAGCCTATGGTACATTCAGCGCAAGCCATGCACCTATCTGTGTCAAGATTAGTACTATCTCGAAACGGACCGAAATGAGCTTCCACTTTAGCCTCGTCGCCTAGGAGTACCATTGGTTGTGTCCAAAACGATTTCTGACCCTATGGTACGTTTGGCACAAACCATGCACCTATCTTGCACCAACACTAACACCGTCTCCAAATGGACTGAAATGAGATTCCACAAGACCCCGTGACCTAGGAGTTCCAACATTTGCGTCCAAAACGATTTTCGAGCCTACGGTACATTCGGCGCAAACCATGCACCTATCTTGAGTCATGATTAGCACTATCTCCAAACGGACTGAGAATGTGCTTCCACTTGAGACTCGTCACCTAGGAGTACCACCGGGTGCATCCAAAATGATTTCTAAGCCTATAGTATGTTTGGTGCAAACCGAGCACCTATCCTGCACCGACAGTAACACCGTGTCTGAACGGATCAAAACGAGATTCGACATGACCTACCCACCTAGGAGATCCATCGGGTGCATCCAAAATGATTTATGAGCCTATGGTACGTTTGGCGCAAACCATGTATCTGTCTGCATAAAGATTAGCACTATCTCCTAATGGACCGAAACGAGCTTCCACATGAGCCTCGTCACGTAGGAGTACCATCGGGTGTGTCCAAAATGATTTCTGAACCTATGGTATGTTTGGCACAAACCATGCACCTATCTTGCACAAACACTAACACCGTCTCCAAACGGACTGAAACGAGATTCCACATGAGCCCGTCACCTAGGAGTTCCATCGTTTGTGTCCAAAACGATTTTTTGAGCCTATGGTCCGTTCGGTGCAAACCGTGCTCCTATCTTGAGTCGTGATTAGCACTGTCTCCAAACAGACTGAGAATGTGTTTCCACTTGAGACTCGTCACCTAGGAGTGCCATCGAGTGCATCGAAAACCATTTATGACCCATGGTATTTTTGGCGCAAACCGTGCACCTATCTTGCACCGCCACTAACATCGTGTCCAAACGGATCGAAACGAGATTCGACATGACCCACGTCACCTAGAAGTTCCATCGGGTGCGTCCAAAATGATTTCTGAGCCTATGGTACGTTTGGCGCAAACCGTGTACCAATCTTGAGTCCAGACTAGCACTATCTCTAAACAGACTGAAACGAGCTTGCACTTGAGCCTCATCACCTAGAAGTACCATCGGTGCATCCAAAATAGTTTCTGAGCCTATGGTACGTTTGGCGCAAACCGTGCACCTCTCTGTCACTGACACTAACACCATCTCCAAACGGACCAAAACGTCATTCAACATGACCTGTGTCACCTAGGAGTTCCATTGGGTGTGTCCAAAACAATTTCTGAGCCTATGGTATGTTCCACGCAAACCGTGCACCTATCTTGAGTCAAGATTAGCACTATCTCCAAATGGGCCAAAACAAGCTTCCACTTCTGCCTCATCACCTAGGAGTACCATCGGGTGCGTCCAAAACGATTTCTGAGCCATGGTATGTTTGGCGCAAACCGTGCCCCTTTCTTGCACCGACACTAACATTGTCTCCAAATGGATTAGAACGAGATTCTACATGACCCACATCACATAGGAGTTCCATCGGGCGCGCAAAAAATGATTTCTGAGCCTTATGGTACGTTCGGCGCAAACCATGCACCTCTCTGCGTCGAGGTTTAGCACTCTCTCAAAATAGACCGAAATGAGCTTCCACTTCAGCCTCGTCACCAAGGAGGACCATTGGGTGTGTCAAAAATGATTTCTAAGCCTATGGTACATTTGGCACAAACCATGCACCTATCTTGCACCGACACTAACACCATATCCAAATGGACTAAAACAAGATTCCACATGACCCCATCACCTAGGAGTTCCATCGTTTGCATCCAAAATGATTCCCGAGCCTATGGTACGTTCGGCGCAAACCGTGCACGTATCTTGACTCAAGATTAGCACTATCTCCAAACTGACCAAAATGGGCTTCCACTTGAGCCTCACCACCTAGGAGTACGATCGGGAGCACCCAAAACAATTTCTGAGCCATGGTATGTTTGGCGCAAACTGTGTACCTATCTTGCACCGACACTAACACCGTCTCGAAATGAGATTCGACATGGCCTACGTCACGTAGGAGTTCCATCGGGCATGTCCAAAACGATTTCTGAGCCTATGGTACATTCGGCGCAAGCCATGCACCTATCTGTGTCAAGATTAGTACTATGTCGAAATGGACCAAAATGAGCTTCCACTTTAGCCTCGTCACCTAGCAGTACCATCGGTTGTGTCCAAAACGATTTCTGACTCTATGGTACGTTTGGCACAAACCATGCACCTATCTTGCACCAACACTAACACAGTCTCCAAATGGACTGAAACGAGATTCCACAAGACCCCGTGACCTAGGAGTTCCAACGTTTGCGTCCAAAACAATTTTCGAGCCTACGGTACGTTCGGCGCAAACCATGCACCTATCTTGAGTCATGATTAGCACTATCTCCAAATGGACTAAGAATGTGCTTCCACTTGAGACTCATCACCTAGGAGTACCACCGGGTGCATCCAAAATGATTTCTGAGCCTATGGTATGTTTGGTGCAAGCCAGGCACCTATCCTGCACCAACACTAACACCGTGTCTGAACGGATCGAAACGAGATTCAACATGACCCACCCACCTAGGAGATCCATCGGGTGCATCCAAAATGATTTATGAGCCTATGGTACGTTTGGCACAAACCATGTATCTATCTGCATAAAGATTAGCACTATCTCCTAATGGACCGAAACGAGCTTCCACATGAGCCTTGTCACGTAGGAGTACCATCGGGTGTGTCCAAAACAATTTCTGAACCTATGGTACGTTTGGCAGAAACCATACACCTATCTTGCACCAACACTAACACCGTCTCCAAACGGACTGAAACGAGATTCCACATGACCCCGTCACCTAGGAGTTCCATCGTTTGTGTCCAAAACGATTTTTTGAGCCTATGGTCCATTCGGTGCAAACCGTGCTCCTGTCTTGAGTCGTGATTAGCACTATCTTCAAATAGACTGAGAACGTGTTTCCACTTGAGACTCGTCACCTAGGAGTGCCATCGAGTGCATCCAAAACGATTTATGACCCATGGTATGTTTGGCGCAAACCGTGCACCTATCTTGCACTGCCACTAACACCGTGTCCAAACGGATCGAAACAAGATTCGACATGACCCACGTCACCTAGAAGTTCCATCGGGTGCGTCCAAAACGATTTCTGAGCCTATGGTATGTTTGGCGCAAACCGTGTACCAATCTTGAGTCCAGACTAGCACTATCTCTAAATAGACCGAAACGAGCTTGCACTTGAGCCTCATCACCTAGAAGTACCATCGGTGCATCCAAAATGGTTTCTGAGCCTATGGTACGTTTGGCATAAACCGTGCACCTCTCTGTCACCGACACTAACACCATCTCCAAACGGACCAAAACATGATTCAACATGACCTGTGTCACCTAGGAGTTCCATCGGGTGTGTCCAAAACGATTTCCGAGCCTATGGTACGTTCCACGCAAACCGTGCACCTATCTTGAGTCAAGATTAGCACTATCTCCAAACAGGCCAAAACAAGCTTCCACTTCTGCCTCATCACCTAGGAGTACCATCGGGTGCGTCCAAAACGATTTCTAAGCCATGGTATGTTTGGCGCAAACCGTGCCCCTTTCTTGCACCGACACTAACATTGTCTCCAAATGCATTAGAACGAGATTCTACATGACCCACATCACGTAGGAGTTCCATCGGGCGCGCAAAAAGTGATTTCTGAGCCTTATGGTATGTTCGGCGTAAACCATGCACCTCTCTGCGTCAAGGTTTAGCACTATCTCAAAATGGACAGAAATGAGCTTCCACTTCAGCCTTGTCACCAAGGAGGACTATCGGGTGTGTCAAAAATGATTTCTAAGTCTATGGTACATTTGGCACAAACCATGCACCTATCTTGCACCGACACTAACACCATCTCCAAACGGACTAAAACGAGATTCCACATGACCCCATCACCTAGGAGTTCCATCGTTTGCGTCCAAAATGATTTCCGAGCCTATGGTACGTTCGGCGCAAACCATGCACGTATCTTGACTCAAGATTAGCACTATCTCCAAACTGACCAAAACGGGCTTCCACTTGAGCCTCACCACCTAGGAGTACGATCGGGAGCATCCAAAACAATTTCTAAGCCATGGTATGTTTGGCGCAAACCGTGTGCCTATCTTGCACCGACACTAACACCGTCTCGAAACGAGATTCGACATGGCCCACGTCACGTAGGAGTTCCATCGGGCATGTCCAAAATGATTTCTGAACCTATGGTACATTTGGAGCAAGCCATGCACCTATCTGTGTCAAGATTAGTACTATCTCGAAATGGACCGAAATGAGCTTCCACTTTGGCCTCACCACCTAGGAGTACCATCGGTTCTGTCCAAAATGATTTCTAACCCTATGGTATGTTTGGCACAAACCATGCCCCTATCTTGCACGAACACTAACACCGTCTCCAAATGGACTGAAATGAGATTCCACAAGACCCCGTGACCTAGGAGTTCCAACGTTTGCGTCCAAAATGATTTTCGAGCCTACGGTACGTTCGGCGCAAACCATGCACCTATCTTGAGTCATGATTAGAACTATCTCCAAACAGACTGAGAATGTGCTTCCACTTAAGACTCGTCACCTAGGAGTACCACCAGGTGTATCCAAAATGATTTCTGAGCCTATGGTATGTTTGATGCAAACCGGGCACCTATCCTGCACTGACACTAACACCGTGTCTGAATGGATCGAAATGAGATTCGACATGACCCACCCACCTAGGAGATCCATCGGGTGTGTCAAAAATGATATCTAAGCCTATGGTACATTTGGCACAAACCATGCACCTATCTTGCACCGACACTAACACCATCTCCAAACGGACTAAAACAAGATTCCACATGACCCCATCACCTAGGAGTTCCATCGTTTGTGTCCAAAATGATTCCCGAGCCTATGGTACGTTCGGCGCAAACCATGCACGTATCTTGACTCAAGATTAGCACAATCTCCAAACTGACCAAAATGGGCTTCCACTTGAGCCTCACCACCTAGGAGTACGATCGAGAGCACCCAAAACAATTTCTGAGCCATGGTATGTTTGGCGCAAACTGTGTACCTATCTTGCACCGACACTAACACCGTCTCGAAATGAGATTCGACATGGCCTACGTCACGTAGGAGTTTCATCGGGCATGTCCAAAACGATTTCTGAGCCTATGGTACATTCGGCGCAAGCCATGCACCTATCGGTGTCAAGATTAGTACTATGTCGAAACGGACCGAAATGAGCTTCCACTTTAGCCTCGTCACCTAGCAGTACCATCGGTTGTGTCCAAAACGATTTCTGACTCTATGGTACGTTTGGCACAAACCATGCACCTATCTTGCACCAACACTAACACAGTCTCCAAATGGACTGAAACGAGATTCCACAAGACCCCGTGACCTAGGAGTTCCAACGTTTGCGTCCAAAATGATTTTCGAGCCTACGGTACGTTCGGCGCAAACCATGCACCTATCTTGAGTCATGATTAGCACTATCTCCAAACGGACTAAGAATGTGCTTCCACTTGAGACTCATCACCTAGGAGTACCACCGGGTGCATCCAAAATGATTTCTGAGCCTATGGTATGTTTGGTGCAAGCCAGGCACCTATCCTGCACCGACACTAACACCGTGTCTGAACGGATCGAAATGAGATTCGACATGACCCACCCACCTAGGAGATCCATCGGGTGCATCCAAAATGATTTATGAGCCTATGGTACGTTTGGCACAAACCATGTATCTATCTACATAAAGATTAGCACTATCTCCTAATGGACCGAAACGAGCTTCCACATGTGCCTCGTCACGTAGGAGTACCATCGGGTGTGTCCAATATGATTTCTGAACCTATGGTACATTTGGCAGAAACCATACACCTATCTTGCACCAACACTAACACCGTCTCCAAACAGACTGAAACGAGATTCCACATGACCCCGTCACCTAGGAGTTCCATCGTTTGTGTCCAAAATGATTTTTTGAGCCTATGGTCCATTCGGTGCAAACCGTGCTCCTATCTTGAGTCGTGATTAGCACTATCTCCAAATAGACTGAGAACGTGTTTCCACTTGAGACTCATCACCTAGGAGTGCCATCGAGTGTATCCAAAACGATTTATGACCCATGGTATGTTTGGCGCAAACCGTGCACCTATCTTGCACCGCCACTAACACCGTGTCCAAACGGATCGAAACGAGATTCGACATGACCCACGTCACCTAGAAGTTCCATCGGGTGCGTCCAAAATGATTTCTGAGCCTATGGTACGTTTGGCGCAAACCGTGTACCAATCTTGAGTCCAGACTAGCACTATCTCTAAACAGACCGAAACGAGCTTGCACTTGAGCCTCATCACCTAGAAGTACCATCGGTGCATCCAAAACGGTTTCTGAGCCTATGGTATGTTTGGCGCAAACCGTGCACCTCTCTGTCACTGACACTAACACCATCTCCAAACGGACCGAAACATGATTCAACATGACCTGTGTCACCTAGGAGTTCCATCGAGTGTGTCCAAAACGATTTCCGAGCCTATGGTACGTTCCGCGCAAACCGTGCACCTATCTTGAGTCAAGATTAGCACTATCTCCAAACGGGCCGAAACAAGCTTCCACTCTGCCTCATCACCTAGGAGTACCATCGGGTGCGTCCAAAACGATTTCTGATCCATGGTATGTTTGGCGCAAACCGTGCCCCTTTCTTGCACCGACACTAACATTGTCTCCAAATGGATTAGAACGAGATTCTACATGACCCACATCACGTAGGAGTTCCATCGGGCGCGCAAAAAGTGATTTCTGAGCCTTATGGTACGTTCGGCATAAACCATGCACCTCTCTGCGTCGAGGTTTAGCACTATCTCAAAATGGACAGAAATGAGCTTCCACTTCAGCCTCATCACCAAGGAGGACTATCAGGTGTGTCAAAAATGATTTCTAAGTCTATGGTACATTTGGCACAAACCATGCACCTATCTTGCACCGACACTAACACCATCTCCAAACGGACTAAAACGAGATTCCACATGACCCCGTCACCTAGGAGTTCCATCGTTTGTGTCCAAAATGATTTCTGAGCCTATGGTACGTTCGGCGCAAACCATGCACGTATCTTGACTCAAGATTAGCACTATCTCCAAACTGACCAAAACGGGCTTCCACTTGAGCCTCACCACCTAGGAGTACGATCGGGAGGATCCAAAACAATTTCTAAGCCATGGTATGTTTGGCATAAACCGTGTGGCTATCTTGCACCGACACTAACACCGTCTCGAAACGAGATTCGACATCGCCCACGTCACGTAGGAGTTCCATCGGGCATGTCCAAAATGATTTCTGAGCCTATGGTACATTCGGAGCAAGCCATGCACCTATCTATGTCAAGATTAGTACTATCTCGAAACGGACCGAAATGAGCTTCCACTTTAGCCCCACCACCTAGGAGTACCATCGGTTCTGTCCAAAACGATTTCTAACCCTATGGTATGTTTGGCACAAACCATGCACCTATCTTGCACCAACACTAACACCGTCTCCAAATGGACTGAAATGAGATTCCACAAGACCCCGTGACCTAGGAGTTCCAACGTTTGTGTCCAAAATGATTTTCAAGCCTACGGTATGTTCGGCGCAAACCATGCACCTATCTTGAGTCATGATTAGAACTATCTCCAAACGGACTGAGAATGTGCTTCCACTTGAGACTCGTCACCTAGGAGTACCACCGGGTGTATCCAAAATGATTTCTGAGCCTATGGTATGTTTGATGCAAACCGGGCACCTATCCTGCACCGACACTAACACCATGTCTGAATGGATCGAAACGAGATTCGACATGACCCACCCACCTAGGAGATCCATCGGGTGCATCCAAAATGATTTATGAGCCTATGGTACGTTTGGCACAAACCATGTATCTATCTGCATAAAGATTAGCACTATCTCCTAATGGACCGAAACGAGCTACCACATGAGCCTCGTCACGTAGGAGTACCATCGGGTGTGTCCAAAACGATTTCTGAGCCTATGGTACATGTGGCACAAACCATGCACCTATCTTGCACCAACACTAACACCGTCGCCAAATAGGCTGAAACGAGATTCCACATGACCCCGTCACCTAGGAGTTCCATCGTTTGTGCCCAAAATGATTTTTTGAGCCTATGGTCTGTTCGGTGCAAACCGTGCACCTATCTTGAGTCATGATTAGCACTATCTCCAAACAGACTGAGAACGTGTTTCCACTTGAGACTCATCACCTAGGATTGTCGTCGAGTGCATCCAAAACGATTTATGAGCCATGGTATGTTTGGCGCAAACCGTGCACCTATCTTGCACCAACACTAACACCATGTCCAAATAGATCGAAACGAGATTCGACATGACCCACTCACCTAGGAGTTCCATTGGGTGCATCCAAAATGATTTTTGAGCCTAGGGTACATTTGGCGCAAACCATGCCCCTTTCTTGCACCAACACTAACACCGTCTCCAAACGGATAAAAATGAGATTCCACTTGACCCACGTCACATAGGAGTTCCATCGGGCGCATCCAAAATGATTTCTGAGCCTATGGTACATTTGGCACAAACCATGCACCTATCCGCATCTAGGTTTAGCACTATCTCCAAACGGATCAAAATGAGCTTCCACTTTAGCCTCGTCACCTAGGAGTACCATCGGGTGTGTCAAAAATGATTTCTGATCCTATGGTATGTTTGGCACAAACCATGCACCTATTTTGCACCGACACCAACACTGTCTCCAAATGGACTGAAACAAGATTCCACATGACCCCGTCACCTAGGAGTTCCATCGTTTGCGTCCAAAACGATTTCTGAGCCTATGGTACGTTCGGCGCAAAACATGAACCTATCTTGAGTCATGATTAGCACTATCTCCAAATGGACTGAGAACGAGCTTCCACTTGAGCCTTGTCACCTAGGAGTACCATCGGGTGCATCCAGCACGATTTCTGTGCCTTTGGTATTTTTGGCACAAACCGTGCACCTATCTTGCATCGACACTTACACTATGTCCAAACAGATCGAAACGAGATTCGACATGACCCACTCACCTAGGAGTTCCATCGGGTGCATCAAAAATGATTTCTGAGCCTACGGTATGTTTGGCACAAACCATGCACCGACTTGCGTCAAGATTAGCACAATCTCCTAACGAAACGAAATGAGCTTCCACTTGAGCCTCGTCACGTGGGAGTACCATCGGGTATGTCCAAAACGACATCTGAGCCTATGATACATTTGGCGCATACCAAGCACCTATGTTGCACTAACACTAACACCATCTCCAAATGGACTGAAATGAGATTCCACATGACCCACGTCACCTAGAAGTTCCATCGGGTGCGTCCAAAATGATTTTCGAGCCTATGGTACGTTCGGCGCAAACCGTGCACCTATCTTGCGTACAGACTATCACTATCTCCAAACAGACCGAAACGAGCTTGCACTAGAGCCTCGTCACCTAGGAGTACCATCGGTGCATCCAAAATAGTTTCTAAGCCTTGGTACATTTGGCGCAAACCGTGCACCTGTCTGTCACTGACAGTAACACCATCTCCAAACGGACCAAAATGTGATTGGACATGACCCGTGTAACCTTGGAGTTCCATCGGGTGCATCCAAAATGATTTCTGAGCCTATGGTACTTTCCGTGCAAACCGTGCAACTATCTTGAGTCAAGATTAGCACTATCTCCAAACGGACCAAAATGAGCTTCCACTTGAGCCTCATCACCTAGGAGAACCATCTGGTGCGTCCAAAACGATTCCTGAGCCATGGTATGTTTGGCGCAAACCGTGCACCTATCTTGCACCGATACTAACACAGTCTCCAAATGTATCAAAACAAGATTCAACATGACCCACGTCACATAGGAGTTCCATCAGGCGCGCCCAAAATGATTTCTGAGCCTATGGTATGTTTGGCGCAAAACATGCACCTATCTGCATCAAGATTAGTACTATCTCGAAACGGACCAAAATGAGCTTCCACTTCAGCCTCATCACCTAGGAGTACCATCGGGTGTATCCAAAGCGATTTCTGAGCCTATGGTATGTTTGGCACAAATGATGCACCTATCTTGCACCAACACTAACATTGTTTCCAAACGGACTGAAACAAGATTCCACATGACCCTGTCATGTAGGAGTTCCATCGTTTGCATCCAAAACGATTTCTGAGCCTATGGTACATTCGGCGCAAACCGTGCACCTATCTTGAGTCATGATTAGCACTATCTCCAAATGGACTGAGAACGTGGTTCCACTTGAGACTTGTCACCTAGGAGTACCATCGGGTGCATCCAAAATGATTTCTGAGCTGTGGTATGTTTGGTGCAAACTAGGCACCTATCTTGCATCAACACTAACACCATGTCCAAACGGATTGAAACAAAATTCGACTTGACCCACTCACCTAGGAGTTCCATCAGGTGCATCCAAAACGATTACTGAGCCTATGGTACGTTTAGCACAAACCGTGCACATATCTACGTGAAGATTAGCACTATTTCCTAACGGAGCGAAACGAGCTTCCACTCGAGCTTCGTCATGTAGGAGTACCATTGGGTGTGTCCAAAACGATTTCTAAGCCTATGATACATTGGTGCATACCATGCACCTATGTTGTACTGACACTAACACCATCCCCAAATGGACTGAAATGAGATTCCACATGACCCACGTCACCTAGAAGTTCCATCGGGTGCATCCAAAATGATTTCCGAGCCTAGGGTACGTTCGGCGCAAACCGTGCACCTATCTTGAGTCAAGACTAGCACTATATCTAAACGGACTAAAATGAGATTGCACTTGCGCCTCGTCACCTAGAAATACAATCGGTCCATCCAAAATGGTTTCTGAGCCTATGGCGCAAACCGTGCACCTGTCTGTCACCGACACTAACACCATCTCCAAACAGACCGAAACGTGATTCGACATGACCGGTGTCACCTAGGAGTTCTATCGGGTGCGTCCAAAATGATTTCTGAGCTTATGGTATGTTTTGCGCAAACCGAGCACCTATCTTCAGTCAAGATTAGCACAATCTCCAAACGGACCGAAACGAGCTTCCACTTGAGCCTCATGACCTAGGAGTACCATCGGGTGCGTCCAAAATGATTTCTGTGCCATGGTATGTTTGGCACAAACCGTGCCCCTTTCTTGCACCAACACTAACGCTGTCTCTAAACGGATAAAAATGAGATTCCACATGACCCACGTCACGTAGGAGTTGCATCGGGCGCGTCCAAAATGATTTCTGAGCCTATGGTACATTTGGCGCAAAACATGCACCCATCTGCATCAAGGTTTAGCACTATCTCCAAACGGACCAAAATGAGCTTCCACTTCAGACTCGTCACCTAGGAGTACCATCGGGTGTGTCAAAAATGATTTCTAACCCTATGGTATGTTTGGCACAAACCATGCACCTATCTTGCACCGACACTAACACCATCTCCAAACGGTCCGAAATGTGATTCGACATGACCGGTGTCACCTAGGACTTCCATCGGGTGTGTCCAAATTGATTTCTGAGCTTATGGTACATTTTGCGCAAACCGAGCACCTATCTTGAGTCAAGATTAGCACTATCTCGAAACGGACCAAAACGAGCTTCCACTTGAGCCTCGTCACCTAGGAGTACCATCGGTGCATCCAAAATGGTTTCTAAGCCTATGGTACATTTGGCGCAAACCGTGCACCTATCTTGCACCGACACTAACACCATCTCCAAATGGACCGAAACATGATTCGACATGACCCGTGTCACCTAGGAGTTCCATCGGGTGTGTCCAAAATGATTTCTGAGCCTATGGTACGTTCCGCGCAAACCGTGCACCTATCTTGAGTCAAGATTAGCACAATCTCTAAACGGACCGAAACGAGCTTCCACTTGAGCCTCGTTACCTAGGAGTACCATCAGGTGCGTCCAAAATGATTTCTGAGCCATGGTATGTTTGGCGCAAACCGTGCCCCTTTCTTGTACCAACACTAACACCGTCTCCAAACAGTTAAAAATGAGATTCTACTTGACCCACGTCACGTAGGAGTTCCATCGGGCGTGTCCAAAATGGTTTCTGAGCCTATGGTACGTTTGGCACAAACCATGCACCCATCTGCGTCAAGGTTTAGCACTATCTCCAAACGGACCAAAATGAGCTTCCACTTCAGCCTCGTCACCTAGGAGTACCATCGGGTGTGTCGAAAATGATTTCTGACCCTATGGTATGTTTGGCACAAACCATGCACCTATCTTGCACTGACACCAACATCATCTCCAAACAGACTGAAACGAGATTCCACATGACCCCATCACCTAGGAGTTCAATCGTTTGCGTCCAAAACAATTTCCGAGCCTATGGTACGTTCGTCACAAACCGTGCACCTTTCTTGAGTTAAGATTAGCACTATCTCCAAATGGACCGAAATGAGCTTCCACTTGAGCCTCGTCACCTAGGAGTACCATCGGGTGCGTCCAAAATTATTTCTGATCCTTTGGTATGTTTGGCGCAAACCGTGCACCTATCTTGCACTGACACTAACACCATGTCCAAACGGATCAAAACGAGATTCGACATGACCCACTCACCTAGGAGTTCCATCGGGTGCATCAAAAACAATTTTTGAGCCTATGGTATGTTTGGCACAAACCATGCATCGACTTGCGTCAACATTAGCACAATCTCCCAACGGAACAAAACGAGCTTCCACTTGAGCCTTCTCATGTGGGAGTACCATCGGGTGTGTCCAAAACGACTTATGAGCCTATGATATATTTGGCGCATACCCAGCACCTATGTTGCACTAACACTAACACCGTCTCCAAATGGACAAAAATGAGACTCCACTTGACCCACGTCACCTAGAAGTTCCATCGGGTGCGTCCAAAATGATTTTTGAGCCTATGGTACGTTCAGCGCAAACCGTGCACCTATCTTGCATCAAGACTAGCACTATCTCTGAACAGACCAAAACGAGCTTGCACTTGAGCCTTGTCACCTAGGAGTACCATCGGTGCATCCAAAACGGTTTCTGAGCCTTGGTACGTTTGGTGCAAACTGTGCACCTATCTATCACCGACACTAACGCCATCTCCAAACGGACAAAAACGTGATTGGACATGACCCGTGTAACCTTGGAGTTCCATCAGGAACATCCAAAATGATTTCCGAGCCTATGGTACTTTTCGTGCAAACCGTGCACCTATCTTGAGTCAAGATTAGCACTATCTCCAAACAGACCGAAATGAGCTTCCACTTGAGCCTCATCACCTAGGAGAACCGTCTGGTGCGTCGAAAATGATTCCTGGGCCATGGTATGTTTGGTGCAAACCATGCACCTATCTTGCACCGACACTAACACAGTCTCCAAATGGATCGAAACGAGATTCAACATGACCCACGTCACGTAGGAGTTCCATCAGGTGCGCCCAAAATGATTTCTGAGCCTATGGTATGTTCGGCGCAAACCATGCACCTATCTGCGTCAAGATTAGTATTATCTCAAAACAGACCGAAATGAGCTTCCACTTCAGCCTCGTCACCTAGGAGTACCATCGGGTGTATCCAAAGCGATTTCTGAGCCTATGGTACATTTGGCACAAACGATGCACCTATCTTGCACCAACACTAACACCGTTTCCAAACGGACTGAAACGAGATTCCACATGACCCCGTCACCTAGGAGTTCCATCATTTGCGTCCAAAACAATTTTTGAGCCTATGGTACGTTCGGCGCAAACTGTGCACCTATCTTGAGTCATGATTAGAACTATCTCCGAATGGACTGAGAACGGAGTACCATCGGTGCATCCAAAACGGTTTCTGAGCCTATGGTACGTTCGGCGCAAACCATGCACCTGTCTGTCACCGACACTAACACCATCTCCAACCAGACCGAACATGATTGTACATGACCCGTGTAACCTTGGAGTTCTATCGGGTGCATCCAAAATGATTTCCGAGCCTATGGTACTTTCCGCGCAAACCGTGCACCTATCTTGAGTCCAGATTAGCACTATCTCCAAACGGACCGAAATGAGCTTCCACTTGAGCCTCGTCACCTAGGAGTGCCATCGGGTGCATCCAAAACGATTTCTGAGCCTTTGGTATGTTTGGCGTAAACCGTGCACCTATCTTGCACCGACACTAACACCTTGTCCAAATGGATCGAAACGAGATTCGACGTGACCCACTCACCTAGGAGTTCCATCGGGTGCATCAAAAATGATTTCTAAGCCTATGGTATGTTTGGCACAAACCATGCACCGACTTGCATCAACTTTAGCACAATCTCCTAACGGAACGAAACGAGCTTCCACTTGAGCCTCGTCACGTAGGAGTACCATCGGGTGTGTCCAAAATGACTTCTAAGCCTATGATACATTTGGTGCATACCAAGCACCTATGTTGCACTAACACTAACACCGTCTCCAAACGGACTGAAATGAGATTCCACATGACCCACGTCACCTAGAAGTTCCATCAGGTGCGTCCAAAATGATTTCCGAGCCTATGGTACGTTCAACGCAAACCGTGCACCTATCTTGCATCAAGACTGGCACTATCTCTAAACAGACCGAAATGAGCTTGGACTTGAGCCTTGTCACCGAGGAGTACCATCGGTGCATCCAAAACGGATTCTGAGCCTTGGTATGTTTGGCGCAAACCGTGCACCTGTCTGTCACCGACACTAACACCATCTCCAACCAGACCGAACATGATTGTACATGACCCGTGTAACCTTGGAGTTCCATCGGGTGCGTCCAAAATGATTTCCGAGCCTATGGTACTTTCCACACAAACCATGCACATATTTGAGTCAAGATTAGCACTATCTCCAAATGGACCGAAACGAGCTTCCACTTGAGCCTCGTCACCTAGGAGTGCCATCGGGTGCATCCAAAACGATTTCTGAGCCTTTGGTATGTTTGGCGAAAACCGTGCAACTATCTTGCACCGACATAACACAGTCTCCAAATGGATCGAAATGAGATTCAACATGACCCACATCACGTAGGAGTTCCATCAGGTTCGTCCAAAATGATTTCTGAGCCTATGGTACGTTCGGCGCAAACCATGCACCTATCTGCGTCAAGATTAGTACTATCTCGAAATGGACCAAAATGAGCTTCCACTTTAGCCTCGTCACCTAGGAGTACCATCGGGTGTATCCAAAGCGATTTCTGAGCCTATGGTATGTTTGGCACAAATGATGCACCTATCTTGCACCAACACTAACTCTGTTTCCAAACAGACTGAAACGAGATTCCACATGACCCCGTCACCTAGGAGTTCCATCGTTTGCGTCCAAAACAATTTTCGAGCCTATGGTACGTTCGGCGCAAACCATGCACCTATCTTGAGTCATGATTAGAACTATCTCCAAATGGACTAAGAACGTGGTTCCACTTGAGACTTGTCACCTAGGAGTACCATCGGGTGCATCCAAAATGATTTCTGAGCCTGCAGTTTGTTTGGTGCAAACCAGGCACCTATCTTGCATTGACACTAACACCATGTCCAAACGGATAGAAACAAGATTCAACTTGACCCACTCAGCTAGGAGTTCCATCGGGTGCATCCAAAATGATTACTGAGCCTATGGTACGTTTGGCACAAACCGTGCACATATCTGCGTCAAGATTAGCACTATTTCCTAACGGACTGAAATGAGCTTCCACTTGAGCTTCGTCATGTAGGCGTACCATCGGGTGTGTCCGAAACGATTTCTGAGCCTATGATACATTGGCGCATACCATGCACCTATGTTGCACTGACACTAACACCGTCCCCAAACGGACTAAAATGAGACTCCACATGACCCACGTCACCTAGAAGTTCCATCGGGTGTGTCCAAAACGATTTCCGAGCCTATGATACGTTCGGCGCAAACCATGCACCTATCTTGAGTCAAGACTAGCACTATATCTAAACAGACTGAAACGAGCTTGCACTTGAGCCTCGTCACCTAGAAGTACAATCGATGCATCCAAAATGGTTTATGAGCCTATGGCACAAACCGTGCACCTGTCTGTCACCGACACTAACACCATCTCCAAACGGACCAAAACGTGATTCGACATGACCGGTGTCACCTAGGAGCTCCATCGGGAGCATCCAAAATGATTTCTAAACCTATGGTACGTTCCACGCAAACCATGCACCTATCTTGAGTCAAGATTAGCACTATCTCCAAACGGACTGAAACAAGCTTCCACTTGAGCCTCATCACCTAGGAGTACCATCGGGTGCGTCCAAAATGATTTCTTAGCCATGGTATGTTTGGCGCAAACCGTGCCCCTTTCTTGCACCAACACTAACACCGTCTCCAAACGGATAAAAATGAGATTCTACATGACCCACGTCACGTAGGAGTTCCATCGGGCACGTCCAAAATGATTTCTAAGCCTATGGTACGTTTGGCGCAAACCTTGCACCTATCTGCGTCAAGGTTTAGCACTATCTCCAAATGGACCAAAATGAGCTTCCACTTCAGCCTCGTCACCTAGGAGTGCCATCGGGTGTGTCGAAAATGATTTCTGACCCTATGGTATGTTTGGCACAAACCATGCACCTATCTTGCACTGACACCAACACCGTCTCCAAACTGACTGAAATGAGAATCCACATGACCCCGTCACCTAGGAGTTCCATCGTTTGCGTCCAAAATGATTTCCGAGCCTATGGTACGTCCGGCGCAAAACATGCACCTATCTTGAGTCATGAATTGCACTATCTCCAAATGGACTGAGAACGAGCTTCCACTTGAGCCTCGTCACCTAGGAGTGCCATCGGGTGCATCCAAAATGATTTCTGAGCCTTTGGTATGTTTGGTGCAAATGGTGCACCAATCTTGCACCGACACTAGCACCTTGTCCAAATGGATCGAAATGAGATTCAACACGACCCACTCACCTAGGAGTTCCATCGGGTGCATCAAAAATGATTTCTGAGCCTATGTTATGTTTGGCACAAACCATGCACCGACTTGCGTCAACTTTAGCACAATCTCCTAACGGAATGAAATGAGCTTCCACTTGAGCCTCGTCACGTAGGAGTACCATCGGGTGTGTCCAAAACGACTTCTGAGCCTATGATACATTTGGTGCATACCAAGCACCTATGTTGCACTAACACTAACACCGTCTCCAAATGGACTGAAATGAGATTCCACATGACCCACGTCACCTAGAAGTTCCATTGGCTGCATCCAAAATGATTTCTGAGCCTATGGTACGTTCGGCGCAAACCGCGCACCTATCTTGCGTCAAGACTAGCACTATCTCTAAACAGATCGAAACGAGCTTGCACTTGAGCCTTGTCACCGAGGAGTACCATCGGTGCATCCAAAACGGTTTCTGAGCCTTGGTATGTTTGGCGCAAACCGTGCACCTGTCTGTCACCGACACTAACACCATCTCCAACATGACCGAACATGATTGTACATGACCTGTGTAACCTTAGAGTTCCATCGGGTGCGTCCAAAATGATTTCTGAGCCTATGGTACTTTCCGTGCAAACCATGCACATATCTTGAGTCAAGATTAGCACTATCTCCAAACGGACCGAAACGAGCTTCCACTTGAGCCTCGTCACCTAGGAGTGCCATCTGGTGCATCCAAAACGATTCCTGAGCCTTTGGTATGTTTGGCGCAAACCATGCACCTATCTTGCACCGACATAACACAGTCTCCAAAAGGATCGAAACGAGATTCAACATGACCCACGTCACGTAGGAGTTCCATCAGGTGCGCCCACAATGATTTATGAGCCTATGATACGTTTGACTCAAACCATGCACCTATCTGCGTCAAGATTAGTACTATCTCGAAATGGACCGAAATGAGCTTCCACTTTAGCCTCGTCACCTAGGAGTACCATCGGGTGTATCCAAAGCGATTTCTGAGCCTATGGTATGTTTGGCACAAACGATGCACCTATCTTGCACCAACACTAACACCATTTCCAAACGGACTGAAACGAGATTCCACATGACCCCGTCACCTAGGAGTTCCATCGTTTGCGTCCAAAATGATTTTCGAGCCTATGGTACGTTCGGCGCAAACCGTGCACCTATCTTGAGTCATGATTAGAACTATCTCCAAATGGACTGAGAACGGAGTACCATCAGTGCATCCAAAATTGTTTCTGAGCCTATGGTACGTTCGGCGCAAACCGTGCACCTGTCTGTCACCGACACTAACACCATCTCCAACCAGACTGAACATGATTGTACATGACCTGTGTAACCTTGGAGTTCCATCGGGTGCGTCCAAAATGATTTCCGAGGCTATGGTACTTTCCGCTCAAACCGTGCACCTATCTTGAGTCCAGATTAGCACTATCTCCAAACGGACCGAAACGAGCTTCAACTTGAGCCTCGTCACCTAGGAGTGCCATCGGGTGCATCCAAAACGATTTCTGAGCCTTTGGTATGTTTGGCGCAAAACGTGCACCTATCTTGCACCGACACTAACACCTTGTCCAAATGGATTGAAACGAGATTCGACGTGACCCACTCACCTAGGAGTTCCATCGGGTGCATCAAAAATGATTTCTGAGCCTATGGTATGTTTGGCACAAACCATGGACAGACTTGCGTCAACTTTAGCACAATCTCCTAACAAAACGAAACGAGCTTCCACTTGAGCCTCGTCACATAGGAGTACCATCGGGTGTGTCCAAAATGACTTCTGAGCCTATGATACATTTGGTGCGTACCAAGCACCTATGTTGCACTAACACTAACACCGTCTCCAAATGGACTGAAATGAGATTCCACATGACCCACGTCACCTAGAAGTTCCATCAGGTGCATCCAAAATGATTTCCGAGCCTATGGTACGTTCGGCGCAAACCGTGCACCTATCTTGCGTAAAGACTAGCACTATCTCTAAACAGACCGAAACGAGCTTGCACTTGAGCCTTGTCACCGAGGAGTACCATCAGGGCATCCAAAATGGTTTCTGAGCCTTGGTATGTTTGGCACAAACCGTGCACCTGTCTGTCACCGACACTAACACCATCTCCAACCAGACCGAACATGATTATACATGACCCGTGTAACCTTGGAGTTCCATCGGGTGCGTCCAAAATGATTTCCGAGCCTATGGTACTTTCCGCGCAAACCATGCACATATCTTGAGTCAAGATTAGCACTATCTCCCAATGGACCAAAACGAGCTTCCACTTGAGCCTCGTCACCTAGAAGTGCCATTAGGTGCATCCAAAATGATTTCTGAGCCTTTGGTATGTTTGGCGCAAACCGTGCACCTATCTTGCACCGACATAACACAGTCTCCAAGTGGATCCAAACGAGATTCAACATGACCCATGCCACGTAGGAGTTCCATCAGGTGTGCCCAAAATGATTTCTGAGCCTATGGTACGTTCGGCGCAAACCATGCACCTATCTATGTCAAGATTAGTACTATCTCGATACAGACCAAAATGAGCTTCCACTTCAGCCTCGTCACCTAGGAGTACCATCGGGTGTATCCAAAGCGATTTCTGAGACTATGGTACGTTTGGCACAAATGATGCACCTATCTTGCACCAACACTAACACCATTTCCAAACGGACTGAAACGAGATTCCACATGACCCCGTCACCTAGGAGTTCCATCGTTTGCGTCCAAAACGATTTTCGAGCCTATGGTACGTTCGGCGCAAACCATGCACCTATCTTGAGTCATGATTAGAACTATCTCCAAATGGACTGAGAACGTGGTTCCATTTGAGACTTGTCACCTAGGATTACCATCGGGTGCATCCAAAATGATTTATGAGCCTGTGGTTTGTTTGGTGCAAACCAGGCACCTATCTTGCATTGACACTAACACCATGTCCAAATGGATAGAAACAAGATTTGACTTGACCCACTCAACTAGGAGTTCCATCGGGTGCATCCAAAGCGATTACTGAGCCTATGGTACGTTTGGCACAAACCATGCACATATCTGCGCCAAGATTAGCACTATTTCCTAACAGACCGAAATGAGCTTCCACTTGAGCTTCGTCATGTAGGCGTACCATTGGGTGTGTCCAAAACGGTTTCTGAGCCTATGATACATTGGCGCATACCATGCACCTATGTTGCACTGACACTAACACCATCCCCAAACGGACTGAAACGAGATTCCACATGACCCACGTCACCTAGAAGATCCATCAGGTGCATCCAAAATGATTTCCGAGCCTATGATACGTTCGGCGCAAACTGTGCACCTATCTTGAGTCAAGACTAGCACTATATCTAAACAGACCGAAATGAGCTTGCACTTGAGCCTCGTCACCTAGAAGTACAATCGGTGCATCCAAAATAGTTTCTGAGCCTATGGCACAAACCATGCACCTGTCTGTCACCGACACTAACACCATCTCCAAACGGACCGAAACGTGATTCAACATGACCAGTGTCACCTAGGAGCTCCATCGGGAGCGTCCAAAATGATTTCTAAGCCTATGGTACGTTCCACGCAAACCATGCACCTATCTTGAGTCAAGATTACCACTATCTCCAAACGGACCGAAACAAGATTCCACTTGAGCCTCGTCACCTAGGAGTACCATCGGGTGCGTCCAAAATGATTTCTGAGCCATGGTATGTTAGGCGCAAACCATGCCCCTTTCTTGCACCAACACTAACACCGTCTCCAAACGGATAAAAATGAGATTCTACATGACCCACGTCACGTAGGAGTTCCATCGGACACGTCCAAAACGATTTCTAAGCCTATGGTACATTTGGCGCAAATTATGCACCTATCTGCGTCAAGGTTTAGCACTATCTCCAAACGGACCAAAATGAGCTTCCACTTCAGCCTCGTCACCTAGGAGTACCATCGGGTGTGTCGAAAATGATTTCTGACCCTATGGTATGTTTGGCACAAACCATGCACCTATCTTGCACGGACACCAACACCGTCTCCAAACGGACTAAAACGAGAATCCACATGACCCCGTCACCTAGGAGTTCCATCGTTTGCGTCCAAAATGATTTCCGAGCCTATGGTACGTTCGGCGCAAAACATGCACCTATCTTCAGTCATGATTTGCACTATCTCCAAATGGACTGAGAACGAGCTTCCACTTGAGCCTCGTCACCTAGGAGTGCCATCGGGTGCATCCAAAATGATTTCTGAGCCTTTGGTATGTTTTGCGCAAACGGTGCACCGACACTAGCACCTTGTCCAAATGGTTCGAAACGAGATTCGACACGACCCACTCACCTAGGAGTTCCATCTGGTGCATCAAAAATGATTTCTGAGCCTATGGTATGTTTGGCACAAACCATGCACCGACTTGCGTCAACTTTAGCACAATCTCCTAACAGAACGAAACGAGCTTCCACTTGAGCCTCATCACGTAGGAGTACCATCGGGTGTGTCGAAAATGACTTCTGAGCCTATGATACATTTGGTGCATACCAAGCACCTATGTTGCACTAACACTAACACCGTCTCCAAATGGACTGGAATGAGATTCCACATGACCCACGTCACCTAGAAGTTCCATCGGGTGTGTCCAAAATGATTTCCGAGCCTATGGTACGTTCGGCGCAAACCGTGCACCTATCTTGCGTCAAGACTAGCACTATCTCTAAATAGACCAAAACGAGATTGCACTTGAGCCTTGTCACCGAGGAGTACCATTAGTGCATCCAAAACGGTTTCTGAGCCTTGGTATGTTTGGCGCAAACCGTACATCTGTCTGTCACCGACACTAACACCATCTCCAACCAGACCAAACATGATTGTACATGACCCGTGTAACCTTGGAGTTCCATCGGGTGCGTCGAAAATGATTTCCAAGCCTATGGTACTTTCCGTGTAAACCAAGCACATATCTTGAGTCAAGATTAGCACTATCTCCAAACAGACCAAAACGAGCTTCCACCTAAGCCTCGTCACCTAGGAGTGCCATCGGGTGCATCCAAAATGATTTCTGAGCCTTTGGTATGTTTGGCACAAATCGTGCACCTATCTTGCATCGACATAACACAGTCTCCAAATGGATCTTAATGAGATTCAACATGACCCACGTCACGTAGGAGTTCCATCAGGTGCGCCAAAAATGATTTCTAAGCCTATGGTACGTTCGGCGCAAACCATGCACCTATCTGCGTCAAGATTAGTACTATCTCGAAACGGACCGAAATGAGCTTCCACTTTAGCCTCATCACCTAGGAGTACCATCGGGTGTATCCAAAGCGATTTCTGAGCCTATGGTACATTTGGCACAAACGATGCACCTATCTTGCACCAACACTAACACCGTTTCCAAACGGACTGAAACGAGATTCCACATGACCCCGTCACCTAGGAGTTCCATCATTTCCGTCCAAAATGATTTTCGAGCCTATGGTACGTTCGGCGCAAACCGTGCACCTATCTTGAGTCATGATTAGAACTATCTCCAAATGGACTGAGAACATGGTTCCACTTGAGACTTGTCACCTAGGAGTACCATCGGGTGCATCCAAAACGATTTCTGAGCCTGCGGTTTGTTTGGTGCAAACCAGGCACCTATCTTGCATTGACACTAACACCGTGTCCAAATAGATAGAAACAAGATTCGACTTGACCCACTCACCTAGGAGTTCCATCGGGTGCATCCAAAACGATTACTGAGCCTATGGTACGTTTGGCACAAACCGTGCACATATCTGCGTCAAGATTAGCACTATTTCCTAATGGACCGAAATGAGCTTCCACTTTAGCTTCGTCATGTAGGCGTACCATCGGGTGTGTCCAAAATGATTTCTGAGCCTATGATACATTGGCGCATACCATGCACCTATGTTGCACTGACACTAACACCGTCCCCAAATGGACTAAAACGATATTCCACATGACCCATGTCACCTAGAAGTTCCATCAGGTGCGTCCAAAACGATTTCTGAGCCTATGATACGTTCGGCGCAAACTGTGCACCTATCTTGAGTCAAGACTAGCACTATATCTAAACAGACCAAAACAAGCTTGCACTTGAGCCTCGTCACCTAGAAGTACAATCGGTGCATCCAAAATGGTTTCTAAGCCAATGGCACAAACCATGCACCTGTCTGTCACCAACACTAACACCATCTCTAAACGGACTGAAACCTAATTCGACATGACCAGCGTCACCTAGGAGCTCCATTGGGAGCATCCAAAATGATTTCTAAGCCTATGGTACGTTCCGCGCAAACCGTGCACCTATCTTGAGTCAAGATTACCACTATCTCCAAACAGACCAAAACGAGCTTCCACTTGAGCCTCGTCACCTAGGAGTACCACCGGGTGTGTCCAAAATGATTTCTGAGCCATGGTATGTTGGGCGCAAACCGTGCCCCTTTCTTGCACCAACACTAACACCGTCTCCAAATGGATAAAAATGAGATTCTACATGACCCACGTCACGTAGGAGTTCCATCGGGCACGTCCAAAATGATTTCTAAGCCTATGGTACGTTTGTCGCAAACCAAGCACCTATCTGCATCAAGGTTTAGCACTATCTTTAAACAGACCAAAATAAGCTTCCACTTCAGCCTCGACAGCTAGGAGTACCATCGGGTGTGTCGAAAATGATTTCTGACCCTATGGTATGTTTGGCACAAACCATGCACCTATCTTGCACCGACACCAACACCGTCTCCAAACGGACTGAAACGAGAATCCACAGGACCCTGTCACCTAGGAGTTCCATTGTTTGTGTCCAAAACAATTTCTGAGCCTATGGTATGTTCGGCGCAAAACATGCACCTATCTTGAGTCATGATTTGCACTATCTCCAAATGGACTGAGAACGAGCTTCCACTTGAGCCTCGTCACCTAGGAGTGCCATCGGGTGCATCCAAAATGATTTCTGAGCCTTTGGTATGTTTGGCGCAAACGGTGCACCAATCTTGCACCGACACTAGCACCTTGTCCAAATGGATCAAAATGAGTTTCGACACGACCCACTCACCTAGGAGTTCCATCGGGTGCATCAAAAATGATTTCTGAGCCTATGGTATGTTTGGCACAAACCATGCACCGACTTGCGTCAACTTTAGCACAATCTCCTAACGGAACGAGCGAGCTTCCACTTGAGCCTCGTCACGTAGGTGTACCATCGGGTGTGTCCAAAACGCCTTCTGAGCCTATGATACATTTAGTGCATACCAAGCACCTATGTTGCACTAACACTAACCCAGTCTCCAAACGGACTGAAATGAGATGCCACATGACCCATGTCACCTAGAAGTTCCATCGGGTGCGTCCAAAATGATTTCCAGGCCTATGGTACGTTCGGCGCAAACCGTGCACCTATCTTGCATCAAGACTAGCACTATCTCTAAACAGACTGAAACGAGTTGCACTTGAGCCTTGTCACCGAGGAGTACCATCGGTGCATCCAAAATGGTTTCTGAGCCTTGGTATGTTTGGCGCAAACTGTGCACCTGTCTAACACCGACACTAACACCATCTCCAACCAGACCGAACATGATTGTACATGACCCATGTAACCTTGGAGTTCCATCAGGTGCGTCCAAAATGATTTATGAGCCTATGGTACTATCCGCGCAAACCGTGCACCTATCTTGAGTCCAGATTAGCACTATCTCCAAACGGACCGAAACGAGCTTCCATTTGAGCCTCGTCACCTAGGAGTGCCATTGGGTGCATCCAAAATGATTTCAAAGCCTTTGGTATGTTTGGCGCAAACCGTGCACCTATCTTGCACCGACACTAACATCTTGTCCAAACGGATCGAAACGAGATTCGACATGACCCACTCACCTAGGAGTTCCATCGGGTGCATCAAAAATGATTTCTGAGCCTATGGTATGTTTGGCACAAACCATGCACCGACTTGCGTCAACTTTAGCACAATCTCCTAACGGAATGAAACGAGCTTCCACTTGAGCCTCATCACGTAGGAGTACCATCGGGTGTGTCCAAAACGACTTCTGAGCCTATGATACATTTGGGCATACCAAGCACCTATGTTGCACTAACACTAACACCATCTCCAAACGGACTGAAATGAGATTCCACATGACCCACGTCACCTAGAAGTTCCATCGGGTGCGTCCAAAATGTTTTTCGAGCCTATGGTACGTTCGGCGCAAACCGTGCACCTATCTTGCGTCAAGACAAGCACTATCTCTAAACAGACCGAAACGAGCTTGCACTTGAGCCTTGTCACCGAGGAGTACCATCGGTGCATCTAAAATGGTTTCTAAGCCTTGGTATGTTTGGCACAAACCGTGCACCTGTCTGTCACCGACACTAACAGCATCTCCAACCAGACTGGACATGATTATACATGACCCGTGTAACCTTGGAGTTCCATTGGGTGCGTCGAAAATGATTTCCGAGCCTATGGTACTTTCCACGCAAACCGTGTAGATATGTAGAGTCAAGATTAGCACTATCTCCAAATGAACCGAAACGAGCTTCCACTTGAGCCTCATCACCTAGGAGTGCCATTAGGTGCATCCAAAATGATTTCTGAGCCTTTGGTATGTTTGGCGCAAACCGTGCACCTATCTTGTACCGACATAACACAGTCTCCAAACGGATCAAAACGAGATTCAACATGACCCACGTCACGTAGGAGTTCCATCGGGTGCGCCCAAAATGATTTCTGAGCCTATGGTACGTTCGGCGCAACCCATGCACCTATCTGCGTCCGGATTAGTACTATCTCGAAAGGACCGAAATGAGCTTCCACTTCAGCCTCGTCACCTAGGAGTACCATCAGGTGTATGCAAAGCGATTTCTGAGCCTATGGTACGTTTGGCACAAACGATGCAACTATCTTGCACCAACACTAACACCGTTTCGAAATGGACTGAAATGAGATTCCACATGACCCTGTCACCTAGGAGTTCCATCGTTTGTGTCCAAAACGATTTCTGAGCCAATGGTACGTTCGGCGCAAACCGTGCACCTATCTTGAGTCATGATTAGCACTATCTCCAAATAGACTGAGAACGTGGTTCCACTTGAGACTCGTCACCTAGGAGTACCATCAGATGCATCCAAAACGATTTCTAAGCCTATGGTGTGTTTGGTGCAAACCAGGCACCTATCTTGCATCGACACTAACACCGTGTTCAAATGGATAGAAACGTGATTCGCCATGACTCACTCACCTAGAAGTTCCATCTGGTGCATCCAAAACGATTACTGAGCCAATGGTACGTTTGGCACAAACCATGCACATATCTGCGTCAAGATTAGCACTATTTACTAACGGACTGAAACGAGCTTCCACTTGACCTTCGTCATGTAGGAGTACCATCGGGTGTGTCCAAAATGTTTCTGAGCCTATAATACATTGGCGCATACCATGTACCTATGTTGCACTGACACTAACACCGTCCCCAAATGGACTGAAACGAGATTCCACATGACCCACGTCACCTAGAAGTTCCATCGGGTTCGTCCAAAATGATTTCTGAGCCTATGGTACGTTCGGCGCAAACCATGCACCTATCTTGAGTCATGATTAGCACTATCTCCAAATGGACTGAGAACATGGTTCCACTTGAGACTTGTCACGTAGGAGTACCATCGAGTGCATCCAAAATGATTTCTAAGCCTTTGGTATGTTTGGTGCAAACCAGGCACCTATCTTGCATCGACACTAACACCGTGTCCAAACGGATAGAAATGAGATTCGACTTGACCCACTCACGTAGGAATTCCATCGGATGCATCCAAAATGATTACTAAGCCTATGATACGTTTGGCACAAACCATGCACATATCTGCGTCAAGATTAGCACTATTTCCTAACGGACCGAAACGAGCTTCCACTTGAGCTTCATCATGTAGGAGTACCATCAGGTGTGTCCAAAACGATTTATGAGCCTATGATACATTGGCGCATACCATGCACCTATGTTGCACTAACACTAACACCGTACCCAAATAGACTGAAACGAGATTCCACATGACCCATGTCACCAAGAAGTTCCATCGGGTGCGTCCAAAATGATTTCCGAGCCAATGGTACATTCGGCGCAAACCGTGCACCTATCTTGAGTCAAGAAGAGCACTATATCTAAATAGACCGAAACGAGCTTGCACTTGAGCCTCGTCACCTAGAAGTACAATCGGTGCATCCAAAATGGTTTCTGAGCCTATGGCGCAAACCGTGCACCTGTCTGTCATCGGCACTAACACCATCTCCAAACAGACCGAAACGTGATTCGACATGACCGGTGTCACCTAGGAGTTCCATCGGGTGCGTCCAAAATGATTTATGAGCCTATGGTATGTTCCGCACAAACCATCCACCTATCTTGAGTCAAGACTAGCACTATATCTAAACAGACCGAAACGAGCTTGCACTTGAGCCTCGTCACCTAGAAGTACAATCGAAGCATCCAAAATGGTTTCTGAGCCTGTGGCACAAACCGTGCACCTGCCTGTCACCGACACTAACACCATCTCCAAACAGACCGAAACGTGATTCGACATGACCGGTGTCACCTTGGAGTTCCATCGGGTGCGTCCAAAATGATTTCTGAGCCTATGGTACGTTCCGCACAAATCGTGCACCTATCTTGAGTCAGGACTAGCACTATCTCCAAATGGACCGAAACGAGCTTCCACTTGAGCCTCGTCACCTAGGAGTACCATCGGGTGCGTCCAAAATGATTTCTGAGCCATGGTATGTTTGGCACAAACCGTGCCCCTTCGTTGCACCAACACTAACACCGTCTCCAAACAGATAAAAATGTGATTCTACTTGACCCACGTCACGTAGGAGTTCCATCGGGCACGTCTAAAATGATTTCTAAGCCTATGGTACGTTTGGCACAAACCATGCACCTATCTTGCACCGACACCAACACCATCTCCAAACAGACCGAAATGTGATTCGACATGACCGGTGTCACCTAGGAGTTCCATCGGGTGTATCCAAAGCGATTTCTAAGCCTATGGTATGTTTGGCACAAACGAAGCAACTATCTTGCACCAACACTAACACCGTTTCAAAATGGACTGAAACGAGATTCCACATGACCCCGTCACCTAGGAGTTCCATCATTTGCATCCAAAACAATTTCTGAGCCAATGGTACGTTCGGCGCAAACCGTGCACCTATCTTGAGACATGATTAGCACTATCTCCAAACGGACTGAGAACGTGGTTCCACTTGAGACTCGCCACCTAGGAGTACCATCGGGTGCTTCCAAAATGATTTCTGAGCCATGGTATGTTTGGTGCAAACCAGGCACCTATCTTGCATCGACACTAACACCGTGTCCAAACGGATAGAAATGAGATTCAACTTGACCCACTCACCTAGGAGTTCCATCGGGTGCATCCAAAACGATTACTAAGCCTATGATACATTTGGCACAAACCATGCACATATCTGCGTCAAGATTAGCACTATTTCCTAATGGACCGAAATGAGCTTCCACTTGAACTTCGTCATGTAGGAGTACCATCGGGTGTGTCCAAAATGATTTATGAGCCTATGATACATTGGCGCATACCATGCACCTATGTTGCACTGACACTAACACCATCCCCAAACAGACTAAAACGAGATTCCACATGACCCATGTCACCAAGAAGTTCCATCGGGTGCGTCCAAAATGATTTCCGAGCCTATGGTACATTCGGCGCAAAACGTGCACCTATCTTGAGTCAAGACTAGCACTATATCTAAATAGACCAAAACGAGCTTGCACTTGAGCCTCGTCACCTAGAAGTACAATTGGTGCATCCAAAATTGTTTCTAAGCCTATGGCGCAAACCGTGCACCTGTCTATCACCGACACTAACACCATCTCCAAACGGACCAAAACATGATTCGACATGACCGGTGTCACCTAGGAGTTCCATCGGGTGTGTCCAAAATGATTTCTGAGCCTATGGTATGTTCCGCGCAAACCGTCCACCTATCTTGAGTCAAGACTAGCACTATATCTAAACAGACCAAAACGAGCTTACACTTGAGCCTCGTCACCTAGAAGTACAATCGGTGCATCCAAAATGGTTTCTGAGTCTATGGCACAAACCATGCACCTGTCTGTCACCGACACTAACACCATCCCCAAACGGACCGAAAACGTTATTCGACATGACCGGTCTCACCTTGGAGTTCCATTGGGTGCGTCGAAAATGATTTCTGAGCCTATGGTATGTTCCTGCGCAAACCGTGCACCTATCTTGAGTCAAGACTAGCACTATCTCCAAATGGACCGAAATGAGCTTCCACTTGAGCCTCGTCACCTAGGAGTACCATCGGGTGCATCAAAAATGATTTCTGAGCCATGGTATGTTTGGCGCAAACCGTGCCCCTTCCTTGCACCAACACTAACACCGTCTCCAAACGGATAAAAATGAGATTCTACTTGACCCACGTCACGTAGAAGTTCCATTGGGTGCGTCCAATATGATTTCTGAGCCATGGTACGTTTGGCACAAACCATACACCTATCTTGCACTGACACCAACACCATCTCCAAACGGACCGAAACGTGATTCGACATGATCGGTGTCACCTAGGAGTTCCATCAGGTGTATCCAAAGCGATTTCCGAGCCTATGGTATGTCTGGCACAAATGATGCAACTATCTTGCACCAACACTAACACCGTTTCGAAACGGACTGAAACGAGATTCCACATGACCCCGTCACCTAGGAGTTCCATCATTTGCATCCAAAACGATTTCCGAGCCAATGGTACGTTCAGCACAAAACCGTACACCTATCTTGAGTCATGATTAGCACTATCTCCAAACGGACTAAGAACGTGGTTCCACTTGAGACTCGCCACCTAGGAGTACCATCGGGTGCATCCAAAATGATTTCTGAGCCTGTGGTATGTTTGGTGCAAACCAGGCACCTATCTTGCATCGACACTAACACCATGTCCAACGGATAGAAACATGATTCGACATGACCCACTCACCTAGGAGTTCCATCTGGTGCATCCAAAATGATTACTGAGCTAATGGTACGTTTGGCACAAACCATGCACATATCTGCGTCAAGATTAGCACTATTTCCTAACGGACAAAAACGAGCTTCCACTTGACCTTCGTCATGTAGGAGTACTATCAGGTGTGTCCAAAACGATTTCTGAGCCTATGATACATTGGCGCATACCATGTACCTATGTTGCACTAACACTAACACCGTCCCCAAATGGACTGAAACGACATTCCACATGACCCATGTCACCTAGAAGTTCCATCGGGTGTGTCCAAAATGATTTCCGAGCCAATGGTACATTCGGCGCAAACCGTGCACCTATCTTGAGTCAAGAAGAGCACTATATCTAAATAGACCAAAACGAGCTTGCACTTGAGCCTCGTCACCAAGAAGTACAATCGGTGCATCCAAAATGGTTTCTGAGCCTATGGCGCAAATCATGCACCTGTCTATCACTGACACTAACACCATCTCCAAACGGACCGAAACATGATTCGACATGACCGGTGTCACCTAGGAGTTCCATCGGGTGCGTCCAAAATGATTTCTGAGCCTATGGTACGTTCAGCGCAAACCGTGCACCTATCTTGAGTAAAGACTAGCACTATATCTAAACAGACCAAAATGAGCTTGCACTTGAGCCTCGTCTCCTAGAAGTACAATCGGTGCATCCAAAATGATTTCTGAGCCTATGGCACAAACCGTGCACCTGTCTATCACCGACACTAACACCATCTCCAAATGGACCGAAATGTTATTCGACATCACCGGTGTCACCAAGGAGTTCCATCGGGTGTGTCCAAAATGATTTCTGAGCCTATGGTACGTTCCGCGCAAACCGTGCACCTATCTTGAGTCAAGATTAGCACTATCTCCAAATGGACCGAAACGAGCTTCCACTTGAGCCTTGTCACCTAGGAGTACCATCAGGTGCGTCAAAAATGATTTCTGAGCCATGGTATGTTTGGCACAAACTGTGCCCCTTTCTTGCACCAACACTAACACCGTCTCCAAACGGATAAAAATGAGATTCTACTTGACGCACCTCACGTAGGAGTTCCATTGGGCACGTCCAAAATGATTTCTGAGCCTATGGTACGTTTGGCACAAACCATGCACCTATCTTGCACCGACACCAACACCGTCTCCAAACGGACTGAAACAAGATTCCACATGACCCCGTCACCTAGGAGTTCCATCGTATGCGTCCAAAATGATTTCCGAGCCTATGGTACGTTCGGCGCAACACATGAACCTATCTTGAGTCATGATTAGCACTATCTCCAAATGGACTGAGAATGTGGTTCCACTTGAGACTCGTCACCTAGGAGTACCATCGGGTGCATCCAAAACGATTTCTGAGCATGTGGTATGTTTGGTGCAAACCAGGCACCTATCTTGCATCGACACTAACACCATGTCCAAATAGATAGAAACATGATTCGACATGACCCACTCACCTAGGAGTTCCATCGGGTGCATCCAAAACGATTACTGAGCCAATGGTACATTTGGCACAAACCGTGCACACATCTGGGTCAAGATTAGCACTATTTCCTAACGGACTGAAATGAGCTTCCACTTGACCTTCGTCTTGTAGGAGTACCATCGGGTGTGTCCAAAATGATTTCTGAGCCTATGATACATTGGCGCATACCATGTACCTATGTTGCACTGACACTAACACCGTCCCCAAATGGAATGAAACGAGATTCCACATGACCCACGTCACCTAGAAGTTCCATCGGGTGCGTAAAAATGATTTCTGAGCCTATGGTACGTTCGGCGCAAACCGTGCACCTATCTTCTGTCATAATTAGCACTATCTCCAAACGGACTGAGAACGTGGTTCCACTTGAGACTTGTCATGTAGGAGTACCATCGGGTGCATCCAAAACAATTTCTGAGCCTGTGGTATGTTTGGTGCAAACCAGGCACCTATCTTGCATCGACACTAACACCGTGTCCAAACGAATAGAAACGTGATTCGACATGACCCACTCACCTAGGAGTTCCATCTGGTGCATCCAAAACGATTACTGAGCTAATGGTACGTTTGGCACAAACCATGCACATATCTACGTCAAGATTAGCACTATTTCCTAACGGACAGAAACGAGCTTCCACTTGACCTTCGTCATGTAGGAGTGCCATCGGGTGTGTCCAAAACGATTTCTGAGCCTATGATACATTGGCGCATACCATGTACCTATGTTGCACCGACACTAACACCGTCCCTAAATGGACTAAAACGAGATTCCACATGACCCACGTCACCTAGAAGTTCCATCGGGTGCGTCCAAAATTATTTCCGAGCCTATGGTACATTTGGCGCAAACCGTGCACCTATCTTGAGTCAAGACTAGCACTATATCTAAACAGACCAAAACGAGCTTGCACTTGAGCCTCATCACCTAGAAGTACAATCGGTGCATCCAAAATGGTTTCTGAGCCTATGGAGCAAATCGTGCACCTGTCTGTCACCGACACTAACACCATCTCCAAACGGACCGAAACATGATTCGACATGACCGATGTCACCTAGGAGTTCCATCGGGTGCGTCCAAAATGATTTCTGAGCCTATGGTACGTTCAACGCAAACCGTCCACCTATCTTGAGTCAAGACTAGCACTATATCTAAACAGACCAAAACGAGCTTGCACTTGATCCCCGTCTCCTAGAAGTACAATCGGTGCATCCAAAATGGTTTCTGAGCCTATGGCATAAACCATGCACCTGTCTGTCACCGACACTAACACCATCTCCAAACGGACCGAAATGTTATTCGACATGATTGGTGTCACCAAGGAGTTCCATCGGGTGTGTCCAAAAGGATTTCTGAGCCTATGGTACGTTCCGCGCAAACCGTGCACCTATCTTGAGTCAAGATTAGCACTATCTCCAAATGGACCGAAACGAGCTTCCACTTGAGCCTCGTCACCTAGGAGTACCATCGGGTGCGTCAAAAATGATTTCTGAGCCATGGTATGTTTGGCGCAAACTATGCCCCTTTCTTGCACCAACACTAACACCGTGTCCAAACGGATAAAAATGAGATTCTACTTGACCCACGTCACGTAGGAGTTCCATTGGGCGCATCCAAAATGATTTCTGAGCCTATGGTACGTTTGGCACAAACCATGCACCTATCTTGCACCGACACCAACACCGTCTCCAAACGGACTGAACAAGATTCCACATGACCCCGTCACCCAGGAGTTCCATCGTATGCGTCCAAAATGATTTCCGAGCCTATGGTACGTTCGGCGCAAAACATGAACCTATCTTGAGTCATGATTAGCACTATCTCCAAACGGACTGAGAACATGGTTCCACTTGAGACTCGTCACCTAGGAGTACCATTGGGTGCATCCAAAACGATTTCTGAGCATGTGGTATGTTTGGTGCAAACCAGGCACCTATCTTGCATCGACACTAACACCTTGTCCAAACGGATAGAAACATGATTCGACATGACCCACTCACCTAGGAATTCCATCGGGTGCATCCAAAACGATTACTGAGCCAATGGTACGTTTGGCACAAACCGTGCACATATCTGGGTCAAGATTAGCACTATTTCTTAATGGACCGAAATGAGCTTCCACTTGACCTTCGTCTTGTAGGAGTACCATCGGGTGTGTCCAAAATGATTTCTGAGCCTATGATACATTGGCGCGTACCATGTACCTATGTTGCACTGACACTAACACCGTCCCCAAATAGACTGAAACGAGATTCCACATGACCCACGTCACCTAGAAGTTCCATCGGGTGCGTCCAAAATGATTTCCGAGCCTATGGTACGTTCGGCGCAAACCGTGCACCTATCTTGAGTCATGATTAGGACTATCTCCAAATGGACTGAGAACGTGGTTCCACTTGAGACTTGTCACGTAGGAGTACCATCGGGTGCATCCAAAACGATTTCTGAGCCTTTGGTATGTTTGGTGCAAACCAGGCACCTATCTTGCATCGACACTAAAACCGTGTCCAAATAGATAGAAACAAGATTCGACTTGACCCACTCACCTAGGAGTTCCATCGGGTGCATCCAAAACGATTACTAAGCCTATGATACGTTTGGCACAAACCGTGCACATATCTGCGTCAAGATTAGCACTATTTCCTAACGGACCGAAACGAGCTTCCACTTGAGCTTCGTCATGTAGGAGTGCCATTGGGTGTGTCCAAAACCATTTCTGAGCCTACGATACATTGGCGCATACCATGCACCTATGTTGCACTAACACTAACACCGTCCCCAAACAGACTGAAACGAGATTGCACATGACCCATGTCACCTAGAAGTTCCATCGGGTGTGTCCAAAATGATTTCCGAACCTATGGTACATTCGGCGCAAACCGTGCACCTATCTTGAGTCAAGACTAGCACTATATCTAAACAGACTGAAACGAGCTTGCACTTGAGCCTCGTCACCTAGAAGTACAAACAGTGCATCTAAAATGGTTTCTGAGCCTATGGTGCAAATTGTGCACCTGTCTATCACCGACACTAACACCATCTCCAAACAGACCGAAATGTGATTCGACATGACCGGTGTCACCTAGGAGTTCCATCGGGTGCGTCCAAAATGATTTCTGAGCTTGTGGTATGTTCCGCGCAAACTGTGCACCTATCTTGAGTCAAGACTAGCACTATATCAAAACAGACCGAAACAAGCTTGCACTTGAGCCTCGTCACCTAGAAGTACAATCGGTGCATCCAAAATGGTTTCTGAGCCTATGGCACAAACCGTGCACCTGTCTGTCACCGACACTAACACCATCTCCAAACGGACCAAAACGTGATTCAACATGACCGGTGTCACCTAGGAGTTCCGTCGGGTGCGTCCAAAATGATTTCTGAGCCTATGGTACGTTCCGCGCAAACCGTGCACCTATCTTGAGTCAAGATTAGCACTATCTCCAAACGGACCGAAACGAGCTTCCACTTGAGCCTCGCCACCTAGGAGTACCATCAGGTGTGTCCAAAATGATTTCTGAGCCATGGTATGTTTGGCGCAAATCGTGCCCCTTTCTTGTACCAACACTAACACCGTCTCCAAACGGATAAAAATGAGATTCTACTTGACCCACGTCACGTAGGAGTTCCATCAGGCACGTCCAAAACGGTTTCTGAGCCTATGGTATATTTGGTGCAAACCATGCACCTATCTGCATCAAGGTTTAGCACTATCTCCAAACGGACCAAAATGAGCTTCCACTTCAGCCTCGTCACCTAGGAGTACCATCGGGTGTGTCGAAAATGATTTCTAACCCTATGGTATGTTTGGCACAAACCACGCACCTATCTTGCACCGACATCAACATCGTCTCCAAATGGACTGAAACGAGATTCCACATGACCCCGTCACCTAGGAGTTCCATCATTTGCATCCAAAACGATTTTTGAGCCTATGGTACGTTCGGCGCAAAACTTGCACCTATCTTGAGTCATGATTAGCACTATCTCCGAATGGACTGAGAACGAGCTTCCACTTGAGCCTCGTCACCTAGGAGTGCCATTAGATGCATCCAAAACGATTTCTGAGCCTTTGGTATGTTTCGCACAAACCATGCACCTATCTTGCACCGACACTAACACCATGTCCAAATGGATCAAAACGAGATTTGACATGACCCAGTCACCTAGGAGTTCCATCAGGTGTATCAAAAATGATTTCTGAGCCTATGGTATGTTTGGCACAAACCATGCACCGACCTGTGTCAACATTAGCACAATCTCCTAACAGAACAAAACGAGCCTCCACTTGAGCCTCGTCACATAGGAGTACCATCGGGTGTGTCTAAAACGACTTCTGAGCCTATGATACATTTGGTGCATACCAAGCACCTATGTTGCACTAACACTAACACCGTCTCCAAATGGACTAAAATGAGATTCCACATGACCCACGTCACCTAGAAGTTCCATCGGGTGCGTCCAAAATGATTTCCGAGCCTATGGTACGTTTGGCGCAAACCATGCACCTATCTTGAGTCATGATTAGCACTATCTCCAAATGGACTGAGAATGTGGTTCCACTTGAGACCTGTCACGTAGGAGTACCATCGGGTGCATCCAAAATGATTTCTAAGCCTTTGGTATGTTTGGTGCAAACCGGGCACCTATCTTCCATCGACACTAACACCGTGTCCAAACGGATAGAAACGAGATTCGACTTGACCCACTCACCTATGAGTTCCATTGGGTGCATCCAAAATGATTACTGAGCCTATGATACATTTGGCACAAACCATACACATATCTATGTCAAGATTAGCACTATTTCCTAACGGACCGAAACAAGCTTCCACTTGAGCTTCGTCATGTAGGAGTGCCATCGGGTGTGTCCAAAATGATTTCTGAGCCTATGATACATTGGTGCATACCATGCACCTATGTTGCACTAACACTAACACCATCCCCAAACAGACAGAAACGAGATTCCACATGACCCATGTCACCTAGAAGTTCCATCGGGTGCGTCCAAAATGATTTCTGAGCCTATGGTACATTCGGCGAAAACCATGCACCTATCTTGAGTCAAGACTAGCACTATATCTAAACAGACCGAAATGAGCTTGCACTTGAGCCTTGTCACCTAGAAGTACAATCAGTGCATCCAAAATGGTTTCTGAGCCTATGGCGCAAACCGTGCACCTGTCTGTCATCGACACTAACACCATCTCCAAACGGACCGAAACGTGATTCGACATGACCGGTGTCACATAGGAGTTCCGTCGGGTGTGTTCAAAATGATTTCTGAGCTTGTGGTATGTTCCTTGCAAACTGTGCACCTATCTTGAGTCAAGACTAGCACTATATCTAAACAGACTGAAACGAGCTTGCACTTGAGCCTCGTCACCTAGAAGTACAATCGGTGCAACCAAAATGGTTTCTGAGCCTATGGCACAAACCATGCACTTGTATGTCATCGACACTAACACCATCTCCAAACGGACCGAAACGTGATTTGACATGACCGGTGTCACCTAGGAGTTCCATCGGGTGCGTCCAAAATGATTTCTGAGCCTATGGTACGTTCCGCGCAAACCGTGCACCTATCTTGTGTCAAGATTAGCACTATCTCCAAACGGACTAAAATGAGCTTCCACTTGAGCCTCGTCAACTAGGAGTACCATCGGGTGCGTCCAAAATGATTTCTGAGCCATTGTATGTTTGGCGCAAACCATGCCCCTTTCTTGCACCAACACTAACACCATCTCCAAACGGATAAAAATGAGATTCTACTTGACCCACGTCACGTAGAAGTTCCATCGGGCGCGTCCAAAATGATTTTTCTGAGCCTATGGTATGTTTGGCACAAACCATGCACCTATCTGCGTCAAGGTTTAGCACTATCTCCAAATGGACCAAAATGAGCTTCCACTTCAGCCTCGTCACCTAGGAGTACCATCGGATGTGTCAAAAATGATTTCTGACCCTATGGTATGTTTGGCACAAACCAGGCACCTATCTTACAACGACACCAACATCGTCTCCAAACGGACTGAAATGAGATTCCACATGACCCCGTCACCTAGGAGTTCCATCGTTTGCGTCCAAAACGATTTCCGAGCCTATGGTACGTTCAACGCAAAACTTGCACCCATCTTGAGTCATGATTAGCACTATCTCCAAACGGACTAAGAACGAGCTTCCACTTGAGCCTTGTCACCTAGGAGAGCCATCGGGTGCATCCAAAACGAATTCTGAGCCTATGGTATGTTTGGCACAAACCATGCACCGACTTGTGTCAACATTAGCACAATATCCTAACGGAACGAAACAAGCCTCCACTTGAGCCTCGTCACGTAGGAGTACCATCGGGTGTGTCCAAAACGACTTCAGAGCCTATGATACATTTGGTGCATACCAAGCACCTTTGTTGCACTAACACTAACACCGTCTCCAACGGACTAAAATGAGATTCCACATGACCCACGTCACCTAGAAGTTCCATCGGGTGCGTCCAAAATGATTTCCGAGCCTATGGTACGTTCAGCGCAAACCGTGCACCAATCTTGAGTCATGATTAGCACTATCTCCAAATGGACTGAGAATGTGGTTCCACTTGAGACTTGTCACGTAGGAGTACCATCGAGTGCATCCAAAATGATTTCTGAGCCTTTGGTATGTTTGATGCAAACCAGGCACCTATCTTCCATCGACACTAACACCGTGTCCAAATGGATAGAAACGAGATTTGACTTGACCCACTCACCTATGAGTTCCATCGGGTGCATCCAAAATGATTACTGAGCCTATGATACGTTTGGCACAAACCATGCACATATCTGCATCAAGATTAGCACTATTTCCTAATGGACCAAAACGAGCTTCCACTTGAGCTTCGTCATGTAGGAGTGCCATCGGGTGTGTCCAAAACGATTTCTGAGCCTATGATCCATTGGCGCATACCATGCAACTATGTTGCACTAACACTAACACCGTCCCCAAACTGACTGAAACGAGATTGCACATGACCCATGTCACCTAGAAGTTCCATCGGGTGCGTCCAAAATGATTTCCAAGCCTATGGTACATTCGGCGCAAACCGTGCACCTATCTTGAGTCAAGACTAGCGCTATATCTAAACAGACCGAAACGAGCTTGCACTTGAGCCTCGTCACCTAGATGTACAATCGGTGCATCCAAAATGGTTTTTGAGCCTATGGCGCAAACCGTGCACCTGTCTGTCACCGACACTAACACCATCTCCAAACAGACCGAAACATGATTTGACATGACCGGTGTCACCTAGGAGTTCCATTGGGTGCGTCCAAAATGATTTCTGAGCCTATGGTATGTTCCGCGCAAACCGTGCACCTATCTTGAGTCAAGACTAGCACTATATCTAAACAGACCAAAACGAGCTTGCACTTGAGCCTTGTCACCTAGAAGTACAATAGGTGCATCCAAAATGGTTTCTGAGCCTATGGCACAAACCGTGCACCTGTCTGCCACCGACACTAACACCATCTCCAAACGGACCGAAACGTGATTCGACATGACCGGTGTCACCTAGGAGTTCCATCGGATGCATCCAAAATGATTTCTGAGCGTATGATACGTTCCGCGCAAACCGTGCACCTATCTTGAGTCAAGATCAGCACTATCTCCAAACGGACCGAAATGAGCTTCCACTTCAGCCTCGTCACCTAGGAGTACCATCGGGTGCGTCCTAAATGATTTCTGAGCCATGGTATGTTTGGCGCAAACCGTGCCCCTTTCTTGCACCAAAACTAACACCGTCTCCAAATGGATCAAAATGAGATTCTACTTGACCCACGTCACGTAGGAGTTCCATCGGGCGTGTCCAAAACGATTTCTGAGCCTATGGTACGTTTGGCGCAAACCATGCACCTATCTGCGTCAAGGTTTAGCACTATGTCCAAACAGACCAAAAAGAGCTTCCACTTCAGCCTCGTCACCTAGGAGTACCATCGGGTGTGTCGAAAATGATTTCTGACCCTATGGTATGTTTGGCACAAACCATGCACCTATCTTGCACCGACACCAACATCGTCACCAAACGGACTGAAACGAGATTCCACATCACCCCATCACCTAGGAGTTCCATCGTTTGCGTCCAAAACGATTTCCGAGCCTATGGTACGTTCGGCGCAAAACTTGCACCTATCTTGAGTCATTATTAGCACAATCTCCAAATGGACTGAAAATGAGCTTCCACTTGAGCCTCGTCACCTTGGAGTGCCATCGGGTGCATCCAAAATGATTTCTGAGCCTTTGGTATGTTTCGCGCAAACCGTGCTCCTATCTTGCACCGACACTAACACCATGTCCAAACGGATCAAAACAAGATTCGACATGACCCACTCACCTAGGAGTTCCATCAGGTGTATCAAAAACGATTTCAGAGCCTATGGTATGTTTGGCACAAACCATGCACCGACTTGCGTCAACATTAGCACAATGTCCTAACGGAACAAAACGAGCCTCCACTTGAGCCTCGTCACGTAGGAGTACCATCGGGTGTGTCCAAAATGACTTATGAGCCTATGATACATTTGGTGCATACCAAGCACCTATGTTGCACTAACACTAACACCGTCTCCAAACGGACTGAAATGAGATTCCACATGACCCACGTCACCTAGAAGTTCCATCGGGTGCATCCAAAATGATTTCCCGGCCTATGGTACGTTCGGCGCAAACCGTGACCTATCTTGCGTCAAGACTAGCACTATCTCTAAACACACCAAAACGAGCTTGCACTTGAGCCTTGTCACCAAGGAGTACCATCGGTGCATCCAAAACAGTTTCTGAGCCTTGGTATGTTTGGCGCAAACCGTGCACCTTTCTGTCACCGACACTAACACCATCTCCAACCAGACCGGACATGACCTGTGTAACCTTGGAGTTCCATCGGGTGCGTCCAAAATGATTTATGAGCCTATGGTTCTTTCCACGCAAACCGTGCACCTATCTTGAGTCAAGATTAGCACTATCTCCAAATGGACCGAAACGAGCTTCCACTTGAGCCTCATCACCTAGGAGTACCATCTGGTGCGTCCAAAATGATTTCTGAGCCATGGTATGTTTGGCGCAAACTGTGCAACTATCTTGCACCGACACTAACACAGTCTCCAAATGGATCGAAACGAGATTCGACATGACCCACATCACATAGGAGTTCCATCGGGTGCGCGTAAAATGATTTCTGAGCCTATGGTGCGTTTGGCGCAAACCATGCACCTATCTGCGTCAAGATTAGTACTATCTTGAAACGGACCGAAATGACCTTCCACTTTAGCCTCGTCACCTAGGAGTACCATCGGGTGTATCCAAAGCGATTTCTGAGCCTATGGTACGTTTGGCACAAATGATGCAACTATCTTGCACCAATACTAACACCGTTTTGAAAGGGACTGAAATGAGATTCCACATGACCCCGTCACTAGGAGTTCCATCATTTGCGTCCAAAACAATTTCTGAGCCAATGGTATGTTCGGCACAAACCGTGCTCCTATCTTGAGTCATGATTTGCTATGTCCAAACGGACTGAGAACATGGTTCCACTTGAGACTCGTCACCTAGGAGTACCATCAGGTGCATCCAAAATGATTTCTGAGCCTATGGTATGTTTGGTGCAAACCAGGCACCTATCTTGCTTCGACACTAACACCGTGTCCAAACAGATAGAAACGTGATTCGACATGACCCACTCACCTAAGAGTTCCATCGAGTGCATCCAAAACGATTACTGAGCCAATGGTACGTTTTGCACAAACCGTGCATATATTTGCGTCAAGATTAGCACTATTTCCTAACGGACCGAAACGAGCTTCCACTTGACCTTTGTCATGTAGGAGTACCATCGGGTGTGTCCAAAACGATTTCTGAGCCTATGATACATTAGCGTATACCTTGTACCTATGTTGCACTGACACTAACATTGTCCCCAAATGGAATGAAACAAGATTCCACATGACCCACGTCACCTAGAAGTTCCATCGGGTGCGTCCAAAATGATTTCCGAGCCTATGGTACGTTCGGCGCAAACCGTGCACCTATCTTGAGTCATGATTAGCACTATCTCCAAATGGACTGAGAATGTGGTTCCACTTGAGACTTGTCACATAAGAGTACCATCGGGTGCATCCAAAATGATTTCTGAGCCTGTGGTATGTTTGGTGCAAACTGGACACCTATCTTGCATTGACACTAACACCGTGTCCAAACAGATAGAAACGAGATTCGACTTGACCCACTCACCTAGGAGTTCCATCGGGTGCATCCAAAATGATTACTAAGCCTATGGTACGTTTGGCACAAACCGTGCACATATCTGCGTCAAGATTAGCACTATTTCCTAACGGACCGAAATGAGCTTCCACGTGAGCTTCGTAATGTAGGAGTACCATCGGGTGTGTCCAAAATGATTTCTGAGCCTATCATACATTGGCGCATACCATGCACCTATGTTGCACTAACACTAACACCATCCCCAAACGGACTGAAATAAGATTCCACATGACCCATGTCACCTTGAAGTTCCATCCGGTGCGTCCAAAACGATTTCTGAGCCTATGGTACGTTCGGCGCAAACCGTGCACCTATCTTGAGTCAAGACAAGCACTATAACTAAACAGACCAAAATTAGCTTGCACTTGAGCCTCGTCACCTAGAAGTACAATCAGTGCATCGAAAATGGTTTCTGAGCCTATGGCGCAAACCGTGCACCTGTCTGTCACCGACACTAACACCATCTCCAAACGGACCGAAACGTCATTCGACATGACCGGTGTCACCTAGGAGTTCCATCGGGTGCATCCAAAATGATTTCTGAGCCTATGGTTCGTTCGGCGTAAACCGTGCACCTATCTTGCGTCAAGACTAGCACTATCTCTAAACAGACCAAAACGAGCTTGCACTTGAGCCTTGTCACTGAGGAGTACCATCGGTGCATCCAAAATGGTTTCTGAGCCTTGGTATGTTTGGCGTGAACCGTGCACCTGTCTATCACCAACACTAACACCATCACCAACCAGACCGAACATGATTGTACATGACCCGTGTAACCTTGGAGTTCCATCGGGTGCGTCCAAAATTATTTTTGAGCCTATGGTACTTTCCGCGCAAACCGTGCACCTATCTTGAGTCAAGATTAGCACTACCTCCAAACGGACCTAAACGAGCTTCCACTTGAGCCTTGTCACCTAGGAGTACCACCTGGTGCGTCGAAAATGATTTCTGAGCCATGGTATGTTTGGCGCAAACTGTGCAACTATCTTGCACCGACACTAACACAGTCTCCAAATGGATCAAAACGAGATTCGACATGACCCACGTCACGTAGGAGTTCCATCGGGTGTGCCCAAAATGATTTCTAAGCCTATGGTACATTTGGCGCAAACCATGCACCTATCTGCGTCAAGATTAGTACTATCTCGAAACGGACCGAAATGAGCTTCCACTTTAGCCTCGTCAACTTGGAGTACCATCGGGTATACCCAAAGCGATTTCTGAGCCTATGGTACGTTTGGCACAAATGATGCAACTATCTTGCACCAACACTAACACCATTTCGAAATACACTAAAACGAGGTTCCACATGACCCCGTCACCTAGGAGTTACACCGTTTGCGTCCAAAACGATTTCTGAGCCAATGGTACGTTCGGTGGAAATCGTGCACCTATCTTGAGTCATGATTAGCACTATCTCCAAACGGACTGAGAACATGGTTCCACTTGAGACTCGTCACCTAGGAGTACCATCGAGTGCATCCAAAATGATTTTCTAAGCCTGTGGTATGTTTGGTGCAAACCAGGCACCTATGTTGCATCGACACTAACACCGTGTCCAAACGGATAGAAACATGATTCAACATGACCCACTCGCCTAGGAGTTCCATCGGGTGCATCCAAAACAATTACTGAACCAATGGTACATTTGGCACAAACCATGCACATATCTGCATCAAGATTAGCACTATTTCCTAACAGACCGAAATGAGCTTCCACTTGACCTTTGTCATGTAGGAGTACCATCGGGTGTGTCCAAAATGATTTCTGAGCCTATGATACATTGGCGCATACCATGTACCTATGTTGCACTGACACTAACATCATCCCCAAATGGAATGAAACAAGATTCCACATGACCCACGTCACCTAGAAGTTCCATCGGGTGCATCCAAAATGATTTTCGAGCCTATGGTACGTTCGGCGCAAACCGTGCACCTATCTTGAGTCATGATTAGCACTATCTCCAAACGGACTGAGAACATGGTTCCACTTGAGACTCGTCACCTAGGAGTACCATCGAGTGCATCCAAAACGATTTTCTGAGCCTGTGGTATGTTTGGTGCAAACCAGGCACCTATCTTGCATCGACACTAACACCGTGTCCAAACGGATAGAAACATGATTCGACATGACCCACTCACCTAGGAGTTCTATCGGGTGCATCCAAAACAATTACTGAGCCTATGGTACGTTTGGCACAAACTATGCACATATCTACGTCAAGATTAGCACTATTTCCTAACGGACCGAAATGAGCTTCCACTTGAGCTTCGTCATGTAGGAGTACCATCGGGTGTGTCCAAAACGATTTCTGAGCCTATGATACATTGGCGCATACCATGCACCTTTGTTGCACTAACACTAACACCGTCCCCAAATAGACTGAAACGAGATTCCACATGACCCATGTCACCTAGAAGTTCCATCGGGTGCGTCCAAAATGATTTCTGAGCCTATGGTATGTTCGGCGCAAACTGTGAACCTATCTTGAGTCAAGACTAGCACTATATCTAAACAGACCAAAACGAGCTTGCACTTGAGCCTCATCACCTAGAAGTACAATCGGTGCATCCAAAATGGTTTCTGAGCCTATGGCGCAAACCGTGCACCTGTCTGTCACCGACACTAACACCGTCCCCAAACGGACGGAAACAAGATTCCACATGACCCATGTCACCTAGAACTTCCATCGGGTGCGTCCAAAATGATTTCTGAGCCTATGGTACGTTCGGCGCAAACCGTGCACCTATCTTGAGTCAAGACTAGCACTATATCTAAACAGACCGAAACGAGCTTGCACTTGAGCCTCGTCACCTAGAAGTACAATCGGTGCATCCAAAATGGTTTCTGAGCCTATGGCGCAAACCGTGCACCAATCTGTCACCGACACTAACACCGTCCCCAAACGGACTGAAATGAGATTCCACATGACCCATGTCACCTAGAAGTTCCATCGGGTGCGTCCAAAATGAATTATGAGCCTATGGTACGTTCGGCGCAAACCGTGCACCTATCGAGTCAAGACTAGCACTATATCTAAACAGACCAAAACGAGCTTGCACTTGAGCCTCGTCACCTAGAAGTACAATCGGTGCATACAAAATGGTTTCTGAGCCTATGGCACAAACCGTGCACCTGTCTATCACCAACCCTAACACCATCTCCAAACGGACCAAAATGTGATTCGACATGACCGGTGTCACCTAGGAGTTCCATCGGGTGTGTCCAAAATAATTTCTGAGCCTATGGTACGTTCCGCGCAAATCGTGCACCTATCTTGAGTCAAGACTAGCACTATGTCTAAACAGACTGAAATGAGCTTGCACTTGAGCCTCGTCACCTAGAAGTACAATCGGTGCATCCAAAATGGTTTCTAAGCCTATGGCACAAACCGTGCACCTGTCTATCACCGACACTAACACCATCTCCAAATGGACCAAAACGAGCTTCCACTTGAGCCTCGTCACCTAGGAGTACCATCGGGTGTGTCCCAAATGATTTCTGAGCCATGGTATGTTTGGCGCAAACCGTGCCCCTTTCTTGCACCAACACTAACACCGTCTCCAAATGGATAAAAATGAGATTCTACTTGACCCACATCACGTAGGAGTTCCATTGGGCGCGTCCAAAATGATTTCTGAGCCTATGGTACGTTTGGCGCAAACCATGCACCTATCTGCGTCAAGGTTTAGCACTATCTCCAAATGGACCAAAATGAGCTTCCACTTCAGCCTCATCACCTAGGAGTACCATCGGGTGTGTCGAAAATGATTTCTGACCCTATGGTATGTTTGGCACAAACCATGCACCTATCTTGCACCGACACCAACACCATCTCCAAACGGACTGAAATGAGATTCCACATGACCCCGTCACCTAGAAGTTCCATCGTTTGCGTCCAAAACGATTTCCAAGCCTATGGTACGTTCGGCGCAAAACTTGCACCTAGCTTGAGTCATGATTAGCACTATCTCCAAATGGACTAAGAATGAGCTTCCACTTGAGCCTCGTCACCTAGGGGTGCCATCGGGTGCATCCAAAATGATTCCTAAGCCTTTGGTATGTTTCGTGCAAACCGTGCACCTATCTTGCACCGACACTAACACCATGTCCAAACGGATCGAAACGGGATTCGACATGACCCACTCACCTAGGAGTTCCATCAGGTGTATCAAAAATGATTTCTGAGCCTATGGTATGTTTGGCACAAACCACGCACCGACTTGCGTCAACATTAGCACAATCTCCTAATAGAACAAAACGAGCTTCCACTTGAGCCTCGTCAAGTAGGAGTACCATCGGGTGTGTCCAAAACGACTTCTGAACCTATGATACATTTGGTGCATACCAAGCACCTATGTTGCACTAACACTAACACCGTCTCCAAATGGACTGAAATGAGATTCCACATGACCCACGTCACCTAGAAGTTCCATCGGGTGCATCCAAAATAATTTCCGAGCCTATGGTACGTTCGGCGCAAACCGTGCACCTATCTTGCGTCAAGACTAGCACTATCTCTAAACAGACCGAAACAAGCTTGCACTTGAGCCTTGTCACCGAGGAGTACCATCGGTGCATCCAAAACAGTTTCTGAGCCTTGGTATGTTTGGCGCAAACCGTGCACCTGTCTGTCACCAACACTAACACCATCTCCAACCAGACCGAACATGATTGTACATGACCCGTGTAACCTTGGAGTTCCATCGGGTGCGTCCAAAATGATTTCCGAGCCTATGGTACTTTCCGCGCAAACCGTGCACCTATCTTGAGTCAAGATTAGCACTATCTCCAAATGGACCGAAATGAGCTTCCACTTGAGCCTCGTCACCTAGGAGTACCATCTGGTGCGTCCAAAATTATTTCTGAGCCTTGTTATGTTTGGCGCAAACCGTGCAACTATCTTGCACCGACACTAACACAGTCTCCAAATGGATTGAAACGAGATTCGACATGACCCACATCACGTAGGAGTTCCATCGGGTGCGCCCAAAATCATTTCTGAGCCTATGGTACGTTTGGCGCAAACCATGCACCTATCTGCGTCAAGATTAGTAGTATCTCGAAACGGACCGAAATGAGCTTCCACTTTAGCCTCATCACCTTGGAGTACCATCAGGTGTATCCAAAGCAATTTCTGAGCCTATGGTACGTTTGGCACAAATGATGCAACTATCTTGCACCAACACTAACACCGTTTCAAAATAGACTGAAACGAGATTCCACATGACCTTGTCACCTAGAAGTACAATCGGTGCATCCAAAATGGTTTCTAAGCCTATGGCACAAACCGTGCACCTGTCTATCACCGACACTAACACCATCTCCAAATGGACCGAAACGAGCTTCCACTTGAGCCTCGTCACCTAGGAGTACCATCGGGTGTGTCCCAAATGATTTCTGAGCCATGGTATGTTTGGCGCAAACCGTGCCCCTTTCTTGCACCAACACTAACACCGTCTCCAAATGGATAAAAATGAGATTCTACTTGACCCACATCACGTAGGAGTTCCATTGGGCGCGTCCAAAATGATTTCTGAGCCTATGGTACGTTTGGCGCAAACCATGCACCTATCTGCGTCAAGGTTTAGCACTATCTCCAAATGGACCAAAATGAGCTTCCACTTCAGCCTCATCACCTAGGAGTACCATCGGGTGTGTCGAAAATGATTTCTGACCCTATGGTATGTTTGGCACAAACCATGCACCTATCTTGCACCGACACCAACACCGTCTCCAAACGGACTGAAATGAGATTCCACATGACCCCGTCACCTAGGAGTTCCATCGTTTGCGTCCAAAATGATTTCCAAGCCTATGGTACGTTCGGCGCAAAACTTGCACCTATCTTGAGTCATGATTAGCACTATCTGCAAATGGACTAAGAATGAGCTTCCACTTGAGCCTCGTCACCTAGGGGTGCCATCGGGTGCATCCAAAATGATTCCTAAGCCTTTGGTATGTTTCGTGCAAACCGTGCACCTATCTTGCACCGACACTAACACCATGTCCAAACGGATCGAAACGGGATTCGACATGACCGACTCACCTAGGAGTTCCATCAGGTGTATCAAAAATGATTTCTGAGCCTATGGTATGTTTGGCACAAACCACGCACCGACTTGCGTCAACATTAGCACAATCTCCTAATAGAACAAAACGAGCTTCCACTTGAGCCTCATCAAGTAGGAGTACCATTGGGTGTGTCCAAAACGACTTCTGAACCTATGATACATTTGGTGCATACCAAGCACCTATGTTGCACTAACACTAACACCGTCTCCAAATGGACTGAAATGAGATTCCACATGACCCACGTCACCTAGAAGTTCCATCGGGTGCATCCAAAATAATTTCCGAGCCTATGGTACGTTCGGCGCAAACCGTGCACCTATCTTGCGTCAAGACTAGCACTATCTCTAAACAGACCGAAACAAGCTTGCACTTGAGCCTTGTCACCGAGGAGTACCATCGGTGCATCCAAAATAGTTTCTGAGCCTTGGTATGTTTGGCGCAAACCATGCACCTGTCTGTCACCAACACTAACACCATCTCCAACCAGACCGAACATGATTGTACATGACCCGTGTAACCTTGGAGTTCCATCGGGTGCGTCCAAAATGATTTCCGAGCCTATGGTACTTTCCGCGCAAACCGTGCACCTATCTTGAGTCAAGATTAGCACTATCTCCAAATGGACCGAAATGAGCTTCCACTTGAGCCTCGTCACCTAGGAGTACCATCTGGTGCGTCCAAAATTATTTCTGAGCCTTGTTATGTTTGGCGCAAACCATGCAACTATCTTGCACCGACACTAACACAGTCTCCAAATGGATTGAAACGAGATTCGACATGACCCACATCACGTAGGAGTTCCATCGGGTGCGCCCAAAATCATTTCTGAGCCTATGGTACGTTTGGCGCAAACCATGCACCTATCTGCGTCAAGATTAGTAGTATCTCGAAACGGACCGAAATGAGCTTCCACTTTAGCCTCATCACCTTGGAGTACCATCAGGTGTATCCAAAGTGATTTCTGAGCCTATGGTACGTTTGGCACAAATGATGCAACTATCTTGCACCAACACTAACACCGTTTCAAAATAGACTGAAACGAGATTCCACATGACCTCGTCACCTAGAAGTACAATCGGTGCATCCAAAATGGTTTCTAAGCCTATGGCACAAACCGTGCACCTGTCTATCACCGACACTAACACCATCTCCAAATGGACCGAAACGAGCTTCCACTTGAGCCTCATCACCTAGGAGTACCATCGGGTGTGTCCCAAATGATTTCTGAGCCATGGTATGTTTGGCGCAAACCGTGCCCCTTTCTTGCACCAACACTAACACCGTCTCCAAATGGATAAAAATGAGATTCTACTTGACCCACATCACGTAGGAGTTCCATTGGGCGCGTCCAAAATGATTTTTGAGCCTATGGTATGTTTGGCGCAAACCATGCACCTATCTGCGTCAACGTTTAGCACTATCTCCAAATGGACCAAAATGAGCTTCCACTTCAGCCTCATCACCTAGGAGTACCATCGGGTGTGTCGAAAATGATTTCTGACCCTATGGTATGTTTGGCACAAACCATGCACCTATCTTGCACTGACACCAACACCGTCTCCAAATGGACTGAAATGAGATTCCACATGACCCCGTCACCTAGGAGTTCCATCGTTTGCGTCCAAAACGATTTCCAAGCCTATGGTACGTTCGGTGCAAAACTTGCACCTATCTTGAGTCATGATTAGCACTATCTCCAAATGGACTAAGAATGAGCTTCCACTTGAGCCTCGTCACCTAGGGGTGCCATCGGGTGCATCCAAAATGATTCCTAAGCCTTTGGTATGTTTCGCGCAAACCGTGCACCTATCTTGCACCGACACTAACACCATGTCCAAACGGATCGAAACGGGATTCGACATGACCCACTCACCTAGGAGTTCCATCAGGTGTATCAAAAATGATTTCTGAGCCTATGGTATGTTTGGCACAAACCACACACCGACTTGCGTCAACATTAGCACAATCTCCTAACAGAACAAAACGAGCTTCCACTTGAGCCTCGTCAAGTAGGAGTACCATCGGGTGTGTCCAAAACGACTTCTGAGCCTATGATACATTTGGTGCATACCAAGCACCTATGTTGCACTAACACTAACACCGTCTCTAAACGGACTGAAATGAGATTCCACATGACCCACGTCACCTAGAAGTTCCATCGGGTGCATCCAAAATAATTTCCGAGCCTATGGTACGTTCGGCGCAAACCGTGCACCTATCTTGCGTCAAGACTGGCACTATCTCTAAACAGACCGAAACGAGCTTGCACTTGAGCCTTGTCACCGAGGAGTACCATCGGTGCATCCAAAACAGTTTCTGAGCCTTGGTATGTTTGGCGCAAACCGTGCTCCTGTCTGTCACCAACACTAACACCATCTCCAACCAGACCGAACATGATTGTACATGACCCGTGTAACCTTGGAGTTTCATCGGGTGCGTCCAAAATGATTTCCGAGCCTATGGTACTTTCCGTGCAAACCGTGCACCTATCTTGAGTCAAGATTAGCACTATCTCCAAATGGACCGAAATGAGCTTCCACTTGAGCCTCGTCACCTAGGAGTACCATCTGGTGCGTCCAAAATTATTTTTGAGCCTTGTTATGTTTGGCATAAACCGTGCAACTATCTTGCACCAACACTAACACAGTCTCCAAATGGATCGAAACGAGATTCGACATGACCCACATCACATAGGAGTTCCATCGGGTGCGCCCAAAATCATTTCTGAGCCTATGGTACGTTTGGCGCAAACCATGCACCTATCTGCGTCAAGATTAGTAGTATCTCGAAACGGACCGAAATGAGCTTCCACTTTAGCCTCGTCACCTTGGAGTACCATCAGGTGTATCCAAAGCGATTTCTGAGCCTATGGTACGTTTGGCACAAATGATGCAACTATCTTGCACCAACACTAACACCGTTTCCAAATAGACTGAAACGAGATTCCACATGACCCCGTCACCTAGGAGTTCCATCGTTTACGTCCAAAATGATTTCTGAGCCAATGGTACGTTCGGCGCAAACCATGCACCTATCCTGAGTCATGATTAGCACTATCCCCAAACGGACTGAGAACGTGGTTCCACTTGAGACTCATCACCTAGGAGTACCATCGGGTGCATCCAAAATGATTTCTGAGCCTGTGGTATGTTTGGTGCAAACCAGGCACCTATCTTGCATCGACACTAACACCGTGTCCAAACGGATAAAAATGTGATTCGACATGACCCACTCACCTAGGAGTTCCAACGGGTGCATCCAAAACGATTACTGAGCCAATGGTACGTTTGGCACAAACCATGGACATATCTGCGTCAAGATTAGCACTATTTCCTAACGGTCTGAAACGAGCTTCCACTTGACCTTTGTCATGTAGGAGTACCATCGGGTGTGTCCAAAATGATTTTCTGAGCCTATGATACATTGGCGCATACCATGTACCTATGTTGCACTAACACTAACATCGTCCCCAAATGGAAAGAAACGAGATTCCACATGACCCACGTCACCTAGAAGTTCCATCGGGTGTGTCCAAAACAATTTCCGAGCCTATGGTATGTTTGGCGCAAACCATGCACCTATCTTGAGTCATTATGAGCACTATCTCCAAATGGACTGAGAACGTGGTTCCACTTGAGACTTGTAACGTAGGTGTACCATCGGGTGCATCCAAAACGATTTCTGAGCCTGTGGTATGTTTGGTGCAAACCAGGAACCTATCTTGCATCGACGCTAACACCATGTCCAAATAGATAGAAACGAGATTCGACTTGACCCACTCACCTAGGAGTTCCATCGGGTGCATCCAAAACAATTACTGAGCCTATGGTATGTTTAGCACAAACCGTGCACATATCTGCGTTAAAATTAGCACTATTTCCTAATAGACCGAAATGAGCTTCCACTTGAGCTTCGTCATGTAGGAGTACCATCGGGTGTGTCCAAAATGATTTCTGAGCCTATGATACATTGGCGCATACCATGCACCTATGTTGCACTGACACTAACACCATCCCCTAACGGACTGAAACGAGATTCCACATGACCCATGTGGCCTAGAAGTTCCATCGGGTGCGTCCAAAATGATTTCCCAGCCTATGGTACGTTCAGCGCAAACCATGCACCTATCTTGAGTCAAGACTAGCACTATATCTAACACAGACCGAAATGAGCTTGCACTTGAGCCTCGTCAGCTAGAAGTACAATCGGTGCATCCAAAATGGTTTCTGAGCCTATGGCGCAAACTGTGCACCTTTCTGTCACCCGACACTAACACCATCTCCAAACGGACCAAAACATGATTCGACATGACCGGTGTCACCTAGGAGTTCCATCGGGTGCGTCCAAAATAATTTCTGAGCCTATGGTACGTTCCACGCAATCCGTGCACCTATCTTGAGTCAAGATTAGCACTATCTTCAAACGGACCGAAATAAGCTTCCACTTGAGCCTCATCAACTAGGAGTACCATCGGGTGCGTCCAAAATGATTTCTAAGCCATGGTATGTTTGGCGCAAACCATGCCCCTTTCTTGCACCAACACTAACACCATCTCCAAATGGATAAAAATGAGATTCTACTTGACCCACGTCACGTAGGAGTTCCATCAGGCGTGTCCAAAATGATTTCTGAGCCTATGGTACGTTTGGCGCAAACCATGCACCTATCTGCGTCAAGGTTTAGCACTATCTCCAAATGGACCAAAATGAGCTTCCACTTCAGCCTCATCACCTAGGAGTACCATCGGTTGTGTCGAAAATGATTTCTGACCCTATTGTATGATTGGCACAAACCATGCACCTATCTTGCACCGACACCAACACCGTCTCCAAACGGACTGAAATGAGATTCACATGACCCCATCACCTAGGAGTTCCATCGTTTGTGTCCAAAATGATTTCTGAGCCTATGGTACGTTCAGCGCAAAACATGCACCTATCTTGAGTCATGATTAGCACTATCTCCAAATGGACTGAGAACGAGCTTCCACTTGAGCGTCGTCACCTAGGAGTGCCATCGGGTGCATCCAAAATGATTTCTAAGCCTTTGGTATGTTTGGCACAAACCATGCACCTATCTTGCACCGACACTAACACCATGTCCAAACGGATCAAAATGAGATTCGACATGACCCACTCATCTACGAGTTCCATCGGGTGCATCAAAAACGATTTCTGAGCCTATGGTATGTTTGGCACAAACCATGCACCGACTTGCGTCAACATTAGCACAATCTCCTAACGAAATGAAACGAGCTTCCACTTGAGCCTTGTCACGTAGGAGTACCATCGGGTGTGTCCAAAATGACTTCTGAGCCTATGATACATTTGGTGCATACCAAGCACCTTTGTTTCACTGACACTAACACCTTCTCCAAATGGACTGAAATGAGATTCTACATGACCCACGTCATCTACAAGTTCCATCGGGTGCATCCAAAATGATTTCTGAGCCTATGGTACGTTTGGCGCAAACCGTGCACCTATCTTGCGTCAAGACTAGCACTATCTCTAAACAGACTGAAACGAGCTTGCACTTGAGCCTCGTCACCAAGAAGTACAATCGGTGCATACAAAATGGTTTCTGAGCCTTGGTATGTTTGGCGCAAACCGTGCACCTGTCTGTCGCTGACACTAACACCATCTCCAACCAGACCGAACATGATTGGACATGACCCGTGTAACCTTGGAGTTCCATCGGGTGCATCCAAAATGATTTTTGAGCCTATGGTACTTTCCGCGCAAACCGTGCACCTATCTTGAGTCAAGATTAGCACTATCTCCAAATGGACCGAAAGGAGCTTCCACTTGAGCCTCGTCACCTCGGAGTACCATCTGGTGCGTCCAAAATGATTTCTGAGCCATCGTATGTTTGGCGCAAACCGTGCAACTATCTTGCACCGACACTAACACAGTCTCCAAACTGATCGAAACGAGATTCGACATTACCCACGTCACGTAGGAGTTCCATCGGGTGCGCCCAAAATGATTTCTAAGCCTATGGTACGTTCGGCGCAAACCATGCACCTATCTGCGTCAAGATTAGTACTATCTCGAAACAGACCAAAATGAGCTTCCACTTCAGCCTCGTCACCTAGGAGTACAATCGGGTGTATCCAAAGCGATTTCTGAGCCTATGGTAAGTTTGGCACAAACGATGCAACTATATTGCACCAACACTAACACCGTTTCGAAATGGACTGAAACGAGATTTCACTTGACCCCGTCACCTAGGAGTTCCATCGTTTGCGTCCAAAACAATTTCCGAGCCAATGGTACGTTCGGCACAAACCGTGCACCTATCTTGAGTCATAATTAACACTATCTCCAAACAGACGGAGAACGTGGTTCCACTTGAGACTCATCACCTAAGAGTACCATCGGGTGCGTCCAAAACGATTTCTGAGCCTGTGGTATGTTTGGTGCAAACAAGGCACCTATCTTGCATCGACACTAACATTGTGTCCAAACGGATAGAAATGAGATTCGACATGACCCACTCACCTAGAAATGAGCTTCCACTTGAGCCTCGTCACCTAGGAGTACCATCTGGTGCGTCGAAAATGATTTCTGAGCCATGGTATGTTTGGCACAAACCGTGCAACTATCTTGTACCGACACTAACACAGTCTCCAAACAGATCGAAACGAGATTCGACATGACCCACATCACGTAGGAGTTCCATCGGGTGCGTCCAAAATGATTTCTGAGCCTATGGTACGTTCGGCGCAAAGCATGCACCTATCTGCGTCAAGATTAGTACTATCTCGAAACGGACCGAAATGAGCTTCCACTTCAGCCTCGTCACCTAGGAGTACCATCGTGTGTATCCAAAGCGATTTCTGAGCCTATGGTACGTTTGGCACAAACGATGCAACTATCTTGCACCAACACAAACACCATTTCGAAACGGACTGAAACGAGATTCCACATGACCCCGTCACCTAGGAGTTCCATCATTTGCGTCCAAAACAATTTTCGAGCCAATGGTACGTTCGGCGCAAACCGTGCACCTATCTTGAGTCATGATTAGCACTATCTCCAAATGGACTGAGAACGTGGTTCCACTTGAGACTCGTCACCTAGGAGTACCATCGGGTGCATCCAAAACGATTTCTGAGCCTATGGTATGTTTGGTGCAAACCAGGCACCTATCTTGCATCGACACTAACACCGTGTCCAAATTGATAGAAACGAGATTCGACATGACCCACTCACCTAGGAGTTCCATTGGGTGTATCCAAAACGATTACTGAGCCAATGGTATGTTTGGCACAAACCGTGCACATATCTGCATCAAGATTAGCACTATTTCCTAACGGACCGAAACGAGCTTCCACTTGACTATGTAGGAGTACCATTGGGTGTGTCCAAAATGATTTCTAGGCCTATGATACTTTGGCGCATAACATGTACCTATGTTGCACTGACACTAACACCATCCCCAAATGGACTGAAACAAGATTCCACATGACCCATGTCACCTAGAAGTTCCATCGGGTGCGTCCAAAATGATTTCCGAACATATGGTACGTTCGGCGCAAACCGTGCACCTATCTTGAGTCAAGACTAGCTCTATATCTAAACAGACTGAAATGAGCTTGCGCTTGAGCCTCGTCACCTAGAAGTGCAATCGGTGCATCCAAAATGATTTCTGAGCCTATGGCGCAAACCGTGCACCTGTCTATCACCAACACTAACACCATCTCCAAACGGACCGAAATGTGATTCAACATTACCCGTGTCACCTAGGAGTTCCATCGGGTGCGTCCAAAATGATTTCTGAGCCTATGGTACATTCCACGCAAACCATGCACCTATCTTGAGTCAAGATTAGCACTATCTCCAAACGGACCGAAACGAGCTTCCACTTGAGCATCGTCACCTAGGAGTACCATCTGGTGCGTCCAAAATGATTTCTGAGCCATGGTATGTTTGGCGCAAACCGTGCAACTATCTTGCACCGAAACTAACAGAGTCTCCAAACGGATCGAAACGAGATTCGACATGACCCACGTCACGTAGGAGTTCCATCGGGTGCGTCCAAAATGATTTCCGACCCTATGGTACGTTCCGCGCAAACCGTGCACCTATCTTACGTCAAGATTAACACTATCTCCAAATGGACCGAAACGAGCATCCCTTTGAGCCTCGTCACCTAGGAGTACCAACGGGTGCATCCAAAATGATTTCTGAGCCATGGTATGTTTGGCGCAAACCATGCCCCTTTCTTGCACCGACACTAACACCGTCTCCAAACGGATAAAAAGGAGATTCTACATGACCCACGTCACGTAGGAGTTCCATCGGGCGCGTCCAAAACAATTTCTGAGCCTATGGTACGTTTGGCGCAAACCATGCACCTATCTACGTCAAGGTTTAGCACTATCTCCAAACGGACCAAAATGAGCTTCCACTTCAGCCTCATCACCTAGGAGTCCCCATCGGGTGTGTCGAAAATGATTTCTGACCCTATGGTATGCTTGGCACAAACCACGCACCTATCTTGCACCGACACCAACACCGTCTCCAAACAGACTGAAACGAGATTCCACATGACCCCGTCACCTAGGAGTTCCATCGTTTGCGTCCAAAATGATTTCCGAGCCTATGGTACGTTCGGTGCAAAACTTGCACCTATCTTGAGTCATGATTAGCACTATCTCCAAACGGACTGAGAATGAGCTTCCACTTGAGCCTCATCACCTAGGAGTGCCATCGGGTGCATCCAAAATGATTTCTGAGCCTTTGGTATGTTTGGCGGAAACTATGCACCTATCTTGCACCGACACTAACACCGTGTCCAAATGGATCGAAACGAGATTCGACATGACCCACTCACCTAGGAGTTCCATTGGGTGCATCAAAAACGATTTCTGAGCCTATGGTATGTTTGGCACAAACCATGCACCGACTTGCGTCAACATTAGCACAATCTCCTAATGGAATGAAATGAGCTTCCACTTGAGCCTCGTCACGTAGGAGTACCATAGGGTGTGTCCAAAACGACTTCTGAGCCTATGATACATTTGGTGCATACCAAGCACCTATGTTGCACTAACACTAACACCGTCTCCAAATAGACTGAAATGAGATTCCACATGACCCACGTCACCTAGATGTTCCATCGGGTGCGTCCAAAATGATTTCCGAGCCTATGGTACGTTCGGCGCAAACCATGCACCTATCTTGCGTCAAGAATAGCACTATCTCCAAATAGACCGAAACGAGCTTCCACTTGAGCCTCGTCACCTAGGAGTACCATCTGGTGCGTCCAAAATGATTTCTGAGCCATGGTATGTTTGGCGCAAACCACGCAACTATCTTGCACCGACACTAACACAGTCTCCAAACGGATCGAAACGAGATTCAACATGACCCACGTCACATAGGAGTTCCATCGGGTGTGCCCAAAATGATTTCTGAGCCTACGGTACGTTCGGCACAAACTATGCACCTATCTGCGTCAAGATTAGTACTATCTCAAAACGGACCGAAATGAGCTTCCACTTTAGCCTCATCACCTAGGGGTACCATCGGGTGTATCCAAAGCGATTTCTGAGCCTATGGTAGGTTTGGCACAAATGATGCAACTATCTTGCACCAACACAAACACCGTTTCGAAATGGACTAAAATGAGATTCCACATGACCCCGTCACCTAGGAGTTCCATCGTTTGTGTCCAAAACGATTTCCGAGCCAATGGTACGTTCGGCGCAAACCGTGCAACTATCATGAGTCATGATTAGCGCTATCACCAAACAGACTAAGAACGAGCTTCCACTTGAGCCTCGTCACCTAGGAGTGCCACCGGGTGAATCCAAAACGATTTCTGAGCCTTTGGTTTGTTTGGCGCAAACCGTGCACCTATCTTGCACCGACACTAACACCGTGTCCAAACGGATCGAAACAAGATTCGACATGACCCACTCACCTAGGAGTTCCATCGGGTGCATCAAAAACAATTTCTGAGCCTATGGTATGTTTGGCACAAACCATGCACTGACTTCCGTCAACATTAGCACAATCTCCTAACAGAACGAAACGAGCTTCCACTTGAGCCTTGTCACGTAGGAGTACCATCGGGTGTGTCCAAAATGACTTCTGAGCCTATGACACATTTGGTGCATACCAAGCACCTATGTTGCACTAACACTAACACCGTCTCCAAACAGACTGAAATGAGATTCCACATGACCCACGTCACCTAGAAGTTCCATCGGGTGCGTCCAAAACGATTTCTGAGCCTATGGTACGTTCCGCATAAACCGTGCACCTATCTTGCGTCAAGACTAGCACTATCTCTAAATAGACCGAAACGAGTTTGCACTTGAGCCTTGTCACCTAGGAGTACCATCGGTGCATCCAAAATGGTTTTTGAGCCTTGGTATGTTTGGCGCAAACCATGCACCTGTCTGTCACCGACACTAACACCATCTCCAACCAGACCGAACGTGATTAGACATGACCCGTGTAACCTTGGAGTTCCATCGGGCGTGTAGAAAATGATTTCCGAGCCTATGGTACTTTCCGCGCATACCGTGCACCTATCTTGAGTCAAGATTAGCACTATCTCTAAACGGACCGAAACGAGCTTCCACTTGAGCCTCGTCACCTAGGAGTACCATCTAGTGCGTGCAAGATGATTTTTGAGCCATGGTATGTTTGGCGCAAACCGTGCAACCATCTTGCACCGACACAAAGACCCTGTCCAAACGGATCAAAACGAGATTCGACATGACCCACTCACCTAGGAGTTCCATCGGGTGCATCAAAAACGATTTCTGAGCCTATGGTATGTTTGGCACAAACCAAGCACCGACTTGCGTCAACATTAGCACAATCTCCTAACGGAATGAAACAAGCTTCCACTTGAGCCTCGTCACATAGGAGTACCATTGGGTGTGTCGAAAACGACTTCTGAGCCTATGATACATTTGGTGCATACCAAGCACCTATGTTGCACTAACACTAACACTATCTCCAACCAGACTGAAATAAGATTCCACATGACCCACGTCACCTAGAAGTTCCATCGGGTGCGTCCAAAATGATTTTCGAGCCTATGGTACGTTCAGCGCAAACCGTGCACCTATCTTGCGTCAAGACTAGCACTATCTCTAAACAGACCGAAACAAGCTTGTACTTGAGCCTTGTCACCTAGGAGTACCATCGGTGCATCCAAAATGGTTTCTGAGCCTTGGTATGTTTGACGCAAACCATGCCCCTGTCTGTCACCGACACTAACACCATCTCCAACCAGACCGAACGTGATTGGACATAACCCATGTAACCTTGGAGTTCCATCGGGTGCGTCCAAAATGATTTCTGAGCCTATGGTACTTTCTGCGCAAACCGTGCACCTATCTTGAGTCAAGATTAGCACTATCTCAAAACGGACCGAAACGAACTTCCACTTGAGCCTCGTCGCCTAGGAGTACCATCTGGTGCGTCCAAAATGATTTCTGAGCCATGGTATGTTTGGCGCAAACCGTGCAACTATCATGCACCGACACTAACACAGTCTCCAAACGGATCGAAACGAGATTCGACATGACCCACGTCACGTAGGAGTTCCATCGGGTGCGCCCAAAATGATTTCTAAGCCTATGGTATGTTCGGCGCAAACCATGCACCTATCTACATCAAGATTAGTACTATCTCGAAACGGACCGAAATGAGCTTCCACTTCAGCCTCGTCACCTAGGGGTACCATTGGGTGTATCCAAAGCGATTTCTGAGCCTATGGTACGTTTGGCACAAATGATGCAACTATCTTGCACCAACACAAACACCGTTTCAAAATAGACTAAAATGAGATTCCACATGACCCCGTCACCTAGGAGTTCCATCGTTCGCGTCCAAAACGATTTTCGAGCCAATGGTACGTTCGGCGCAAACCGTGCACCTATCTTGAGTCATGGTTAGCGCTATCTCCGAACGGACTAAGAACGAGCTTCCAGTTGAGCCTCGTCACCTAGGAGTGCCACCGGGTGCATCCAAAATGATTTCTGAGCCTTTGGTATGTTTGGCGCAAACCGTGCACCTATCTTGCACCGACACTAACACCGTGTCCAAACGGATCGAAATGAGATTCGACATGACCCACTCACCTAGGAGTTCCATCGGGTGCATCAAAAACGATCTCTGAGCCTATGGTATGTTTGGCACAAACCATGCACCGACTTGCGTCAACATTAACACAATGTCCTAACGGAACGAAACGAGCTTCCACTTGAGCCTTGTCACGTAGGAGTACCATTGGGTGTGTCCAAAATGACTTCTGAGCCTATGATACTTTTGGTGCATACCAAGCACCTATGTTGCACTAACACTAACACCGTCTCCAAACGGACTGAAATGAGATTCCACATGACCCACGTCACCTAGAAGTTCCATCGGGTGCGTCCAAAATGATTTCCAAGCCTATGGTACGTTCAGTGTAAACCGTGCACCTATCTTGCATCAAGACTAGCACTATCTCTAAATAGACCGAAACGAGCTTGCACTTGAGCCTTGTCACCTAGGAGTACCATCGGTGCATCCAAAATAGTTTTTGAGCCTTGGTATGTTTGGTGCAAACCATGCACCTGTCTGTCACCGACACTAACACCATCTCCAACCAGACCGAACGTGATTGGACATGACCCGTGTAACCTTGGAGTTCCATCGGGTGTGTCCAAAATGATTTTCGAGCCTATGGTACTTTCCGCGCATACCGTGCACCTATCTTGAGTCAAGATTAGCACTATCTCTAAACGGACCGAAACGAGCTTCCACTTGAGCCTCATCTCCTAGGAGTACCATCTAGTGCGTCCTAGATGATTTTTGAGCCATGGTATGTTTGGCGCAAACCGTGCAACCATCTTGCACCGACACAAAGACCGTGTCCAAACGGATCAAAACAAGATTTGACATGACCCACTCACCTAGGAGTTCCATCAGGTGCATCAAAAATGATTTCTGAGCCTATGGTATGTTTGGCACAAACCATGCACCGACTTGCGTCAAAGTTAGCACAATCTCCTAACGGAATGAAACAAGCTTCCACTTGAGCCTCGTCACGTAGGAGTACCATAGGGAGTGTCCAAAACGACTTCTGAGCCTATGATACATTTGGTGCATACCAAGCACCTATGTTGAACTAACACTAACACCATCTCCAAATAGACTGAAATGAGATTCCACATGACCCACGTCACCTAGAAGTTCCATTGGGTGCATCCAAAATGATTTCCGAGCCTATGGTATGTTCGGCGCAAACCATGCACCTATCTTGCATCAAGACTAGCACTATCTCTAAATAGACCGAAACAAGCTTGCACTTGAGCCTTGTCACCTAGGAGTACCATCGGTGCTTCCAAAACAGTTTCTGAGCCTTGGTATGTTTGGCGCAAACCATGCACCTGTCTATCACCGACACTAACACCATCTCCAACCAGATCGAACGTGATTGGACATGACCCGTGTAACCTTGGAGTTCCATCGGGTGCGTCCAAAATGATTTCTGAGCCTATGGTACTTTCTGCGCAAACCGTGCACCTATCTTGAGTCAAGATTAGCACTATCTCCAAACGGACCAAAACGAGCTTCCACTTGAGCCTCATCGCCTAGGAGTACCATCTGGTGCGTCCAAAATGATTTCTGAGCCATGGTATGTTTGGCGCAAACCGTGCAACTATCTTGCATCGACACTAACATAGTCTCCAAACGGATCGAAACAAGATTCGACATGACCCACGTCACGTAGGAGTTCCATCGGGTGCGCCCAAAATGATTTCTGAGCCTATGGTACGTTCGGCGCAAACCATGCACCTATCTGCGTCAAGATTAGTACTATCTCAAAACAGACCGAAATGAGCTTCCAGTTTAGCCTCGTCACCTAGGGGTACCATCGGGTGTATCCAAAGCGATTTCTGAGCCCATGGTACATTTGGCACAAATGATGCAACTATCTTGCACCAACACAAACACCATTTCAAAACAGACTAAAATGAGATTCCACATGACCCCGTCACCTAGGAGTTCCATCGTTCGCGTCCAAAACGATTTCCGAGCCAATGGTACGTTCGGCGCAAACCATGCACCTATCTTGAGTCATGATTAGCGCTATCTCCAAACGGACTGAGAACGAGCTTCCACTTGAGCCTCGTCACCTAGGAGTGCCACCGGGTGCATCCAAAACGATTTCTGAGCCTTTGGTATGTTTGGCGCAAACCGTGCACCTATCTTGCACCGACACTAACACCGTGTCCAAATGGATCGAAACGAGATTCAACATGACCCACTCACCTAGGAGTTCCATCGGGTGCACCAAAAACGATCTCTGAGCCTATGGTATGTTTGGCACAAACCATGCACCGACTTGCGTCAACATGAGCACAATGTCCTAACAGAACGAAACGAGCTTCCACTTGAGCCTTGTCACGTAGGAGTACCATCGGGTGTGTCCAAAATGACTTCTGAGCCTATGATACATTTGGTGCAAACCAAGCACCTATGTTGCACTAACACTAACACCATCTCCAAACGGACTGAAATGAGATTCCACATGACCCACGTCACCTAGAAGTTCCATCGGGTGCGTCCAAAATGATTTCCGAGCCTATGGTACGTTCAGCGTAAACCGTGCACCTATCTTGCGTCAAGACTAGCACTATCTCTAAATAGACCGAAACGAGCTTGCACTTGAGCTTTGTCACCTAGGAGTACCATCGGTGCATCCAAAATAGTTTTTGAGCCTTGGTATGTTTGGCGCAAACCATGCACCTGTCTGTCACCGACACTAACACCATCTCCAACCAGACCGAACGTGATTAGACATGACCCGTGTAACCTTGGAGTTCCATCGGGCGTGTCCAAAATGATTTCCGAGCCTTTGGTACTTTCCGCGCATACCATGCACCTATCTTGAGTCAAGATTAGCACTATCTCTAAACGGACCGAAATGAGCTTCCACTTGAGCCTCATCACCTAGGAGTACCATCTGGTGCGTCCAAGATGATTTTTGAGCCATGGTATGTTTGGCGCAAACCGTGCAACCAACTTGCACCGACACAAATACCATGTCCAAACGGATCAAAACGAGATTCGACATAACCCACTCACCTAGGAGTTCCATCGGGTGCATCAAAAATGATTTCTAAGCCTATGGTATGTTTGGCACAAACCATGCACCGACTTGCGTCAACGTTAGCACAATCTCCTAACGGAATGAAACAAGCTTCCACTTGAGCCTCGTCATGTAGGAGTACCAAAGGGTGTGTCCAAAACGACTTCTGAGCCTATGATACATTTGGTGCATACCAAGCACCTATGTTGCACTAACACTAACACCGTCTCCAAACAGACTGAAATGAGATTCCACATGACCCACGTCACCTAGAAGTTCCATCGGGTGCGTCCAAAATGATTTTCGAGCCTATGGTAAGTTCGGCGCAAACCATGCACCTATCTTGCGTCAAGACTAGCACTATCTCTAAACAGACCGAAACAAGCTTGCAGTTGAGCCTTGTCACCTAGGAGTACCATCGGTGCATCCAAAACGGTTTCTGAGCCTTGGTATGTTTGGCGCAAACCATGCACCTGTCTGTCACCGACACTAACACCATCTCCAACTAGACCAAACGTGATTGGACATGACCCGTGTAACCTTGGAGTTCCATCAGGTGCGTCCAAAATGATTTCTGAGCCTATGGTACTTTCTACGCAAACCGTGCACCTATCTTGAGTCAAGATTAGCACTGTCTCCAAACGGACCGAAACGAGCTTCCACTTGGGCCTCGTCACCTCGGAGTACCATCTGGTGCGTCCAAAATGATTTCTGAGCCATGGTTTGTTTGACGCAAACCGTGCAACTATCTTGCACCGACACTAACACCATGTCCAAACGGATCGAAACGAGATTCGACATGACCCACTCACCTAGGAGTTCCATCGGGTGCATCAAAAACCATTTCTGAGCCTATGGTATGTTTGGCACAAACCATGCACCAACTTGCGTCAACATTAGCACAATCTCCTAACGGACCAAAATGAGCTTCCACTTCAGCCTCGTCACGTAGGAGTACCATCGGGTGTGTCCAAAACGACTTCTGAGCCTATGATACATTTGGTGCATACCAAGCACCTATGTTGCACTAACACTAACACCATCTCCAAACGGACTGAAATGAGATTCCACATGACCCACGTCACCTAGAAGTTCCGTCGGATGCGTCCAAAATGATTTCTGAGCCTATGGTACGTTCGGCGCAAACCATGCACCTATCTTGCGTCAAGACTAGCACTATCTCTAAACAGACCGAAACAAGCTTGCAGTTGAGCCTTGTCACCTAGGAGTACCATCGGTGCATCCAAAACGGTTTCTGAGCCCTGGTATGTTTGCCGCAAACCATGCACCTGTGTGTCACCGACACTAACACCATCTCCAACCAGACCGAACGTGATTGGACATGACCCGTGTAACCTTGGAGTACCATCTGGTGCCTCCAAAATGATTTCTGAGCCATGGTTTGTTTGGCGCAAACCGTGCAACTATCTTGCACCGACACTAACACCGTGTCCAAACGGATCGAAACGAGATTTGACATGACCCACTCACCTAGGAGTTCCATCGGGTGCATCAAAAACAATTTCTGAGCCTATGGTATGTTTGGCACAAACCATGCACCGACTTGCGTCAACATTAGCACAATCTCCTAACGGAATGAAACGAGCTTCCACTTGAGCCTTGTCACGTAGGAGTACCATCGGGTGTGTCCAGAACGACTTCTGAGCCTATGATACATTTGGTGCATACCAAGCACCTATGTTGCACTAACACTAACACCATCTCCAAATGGACTGAAATGAGATTCCACATGACCCACGTCACCTAGAAGTTCCATTGGGTGCGTCCGAAACGATTTCTGAGCATATGGTACGTTCGGCGCAAACCGTGCACCTATCTTGCGTCAAGACTAGCACTATCTCTAAATAGACCGAAACAAGCTTGCACTTGAGCCTTGTCACCTAGGAGTACCATCGGTGCATCCAAAATAGTTTCTGAGCCTTGGTATGTTTGGCGCAAACCATGCACCTGTCTGTCACCGACATTAACACCATCTCCAACCAGACCGAACATGATTGAACATGACCCGTGTAACCTTGGAATTCCATCAGTTGCATCCAAAATGATTTCTGAGCCTATGGTACTTTCCACGCAAACCGTGCACCTATCTTGAGTCAAGATTAGCACTATCTCCAAATGGACCGAAATGAGCTTCCACTTGAGCCTTGTCACCTAGGAGTACCATCTGGTGCGTCCAAAATTATTTCTGAGCCATGGTATGTTTGGCGCAGACCGTGCAACTATCTTGCACCGACACTAATACAGTCTCCAAACGGATCGAAACGAGATTCGACATGACCCATGTCACGTAGGAGTTCCATCGGGTGCACCCAAAATGATTTATGAGCCTATGGTATGTTCGGCGCAAACCATGCACCTATCTACGTCATGATTAGTACTATCTCAAAATGGACTGAAATTAGCTTCCACTTCAGCCTCATCACCTAGGAGTACCATCGGGTGTATCCAAAGCGATTTCTGAGCCTATGGTACATTTGGCACGAACGATGCAACTATCTTGCACCAACACAAACACCATTTCGAAACGGACTTAAACAAGATTCCACATGACCCCGTCAACTAGGAGTTCCATCGTTTGCGTCCAAAATGATTTCTGAGCCAATGGTACGTTCGGCGCAAACCGTGCACCTGTCTTGAGTCATGATTAGCACTATCTCCAAATGGACTGAGAACATGGTTCCACTGGAGACTCGTCACCTAGGAGTACCATCGGGTGCATCCAAAACGATTTCTGAGCCTGTGGTATGTTTGGTGCAAACTAGGCACCTATCTTGCATCGACACAAACACCGTGTCTAAATGGATAGAAATGAGATTCGACATGACCCACTCACCTAGGAGTTCCATTGGGTGTATCCAAAATGATTACTGAGCCAATGGTACGTTTGGCATAAACCGTGCAGATATCTGCGTCAAGATTAGCACTATTTCCTAACGGACCGAAATGAGCTTCCACTTGACCTTCGTCATGTAGGAATACCATCGGGTGTGTCCAAAATGATTTCTGAGCCTATGGTACATTGGCGCATACCATGTACCTATGTTGCACTAACACTAACACCATCCCCAAATGGACTGAAATGAGATTCCACATGACCCATGTCACCTAGAAGTTCCGTCGGGTGCGTCCAAAATGATTTCTGAGCATATGGTACGTTCGGTGCAAACCATGCACCTATCTTGAGTCACAAAATAGACCGAAACGAGCTTGCACTTGAGCCTCGTCACCTAGAAGTACAATCTGAGCCTATGGCGCAAAACGTGCACCTGTCTATCACTGACACTAACACCATCTCCAAACGGACCAAAACATGATTCGACATGACCCATGGCACCTAGGAGTTCCATCGGGTACGTCCAAAATGATTTCTGAGCCTATGGTACGTTCTACGCAAACCATGCACCTATCTTGAGTCAAGATTAGCACTATCTCCAAACGGACCGAAACGAGCTTCCACTTGAGCCTCGTCACCTAGGAGTACCATCGGGTGTGTCCAAAATGATTTCTGAGCCATGGTATGTTTGGCGCAAACCGTGCCCCTTTCTTGCACCGATACTAACACCATCTCCAAACGGATAAAAAGTAGATTCTACATGACCGATGTCACGTAGGAGTTCCATCAGGCGTGTCGAAAATGATTTCTGAGCCTATGGTACGTTTGGCGCAAACCATGCACCTATCTGCGTCAAGGTTTAGCACTATCTCCAAACGGACCAAAATGAGCTTCCACTTCAGCCTCGTCACCTAGGAGTACCATCGGGTGTGTCAAAAATGATTTCTGACCCTATGGTATGTTTGGCACAACCATGCACCTATCTTGCACCAACACCAACACCGTCTCCAAACGGACTGAAACGAGATTCCACATGACCCCGTCACCTAGGAGTTCCAACGTTTGTGTCCAAAATGATTTCCGAGCCTATGGTACGTTCGGCGCAAAACTTGCACCTATCTTGAGTCATGATTAGCACTATCTCCAAACAGACTAAGAACGAGCTTCCACTTGAGCCTCGTCACCTAAGAGTGTCATCGGGTGCATCCAAAATGATTTTTGAGCCTTTGGTATGTTTGGCGCAAACCGTGCACCTATCTTGCACCGAAATTAACACCGTGTCCAAACAGATTGAAATGAGATTCGACATGACCCACTCACCTAGGAGTTCCATCAGGTGCATCAAAAATGATTTCTGAGCCTATGGTATGTTTGGCACAAACCATGCATCGACTTGCGTCAACATTAGCACAATCTCCTAACGGAACAAAACAAGCTTCAACTTGAGCCTTGTCACGTAGGAGTACCATCGGGTGTGTCCAAAATGACTTCTGAGCCTATGATACATTTGATGCATACCAAGCACCTATGTTGCACTAACACTAACACCATCTCAAAATGGACTAAAATGAGATTCCACATGACCCATGTCACCTAGATGTTCCATCGGGTGCGTCCAAAATGATTTCTGAGCCTATGGTATGTTCGGCGCAAACCATGCACCTATCTGTGTCAAGATTAGTACTATCTCGAAACGGACCAAAATGAGCTTCCACTATAGCATCGTCACCTAGGAATACCATCGGGTGTATCCAAAGTGATTTCTGAGCCTATGGTACGTTTGGCACAAACGATGCAACTATATTGCACCAACACAAACACCGTTTCGAAACGGACTAAAACGAGATTCCACATGACCCCGTCACCTAGGAGTTCCATCGTTTGCGTCCAAAATGATTTCCGAGCCAATGGTACGTTCGGCGCAAACCGTGCACCTATCTTGAGTCATAATTAGCACTGTCTCCAAACGGACTGAGAACGTGGTTCCACTTGAGACTCATCACCTAGGAGTACCATCGGGTGTATCCAAAATGATTTCTGAGCCTATGGTATGTTTGTTGCAAACAAGGCACCTATCTTGCATTGACACTAACACCGTGTGCAAACGGATATAAACGAGATTCGACATGACCCACTCACCTACGAGTTCCATCGGGTGTATCCAAAACAATTACTGAGCCAATGGTACGTTTGGCACAAACCGTGCACATATCTGCGTCATGATTAGCACTATTTCCTAATGGAACAAACAAGCTTCCACTTGACCTTCATCATGTAGGAGTACCATCGGGTGTGTCCAAAATGATTTCTGAGCCTATGATACATTGGCACATACCATGTACCTATGTTGCACTAACACTAACACCATCCCCAAATGGACTGAAATGAGATTCCACACGACCCACGTCACCTAGAAGTTCCATCGTGTGCGTCCAAAATGATTTCCAAGCCTATGGTACGTTCGGCGCAAACCGTGCACCTATCTTAAGTCAAGACTAGCACTATATCTAAATAGACCTAAACGAGCTTGCACTTGAGCCTCATTGTGGGGGTATGGCCCCCAAGACATGGGCCGCACCATCGGAGGTGACCCGGCCCACAAGATCAAGGCGTGCACGGCGCTGCTCGGCGTGCACCGCAAGACATTTTATAGTACCAAATAGGATACTTTACTTGTAACCCTGCCCCTCCATAGTATATAAGGAGAGGCAGGGTTCCTCTATTCATCATCATGTATTTAATACAATACACCAAAGACACAGGACGTAGGGTATTACGTCGATCAGACGGCCCGAACCTGTCTAAACCGCTGTCTCTGCGCCTTGTGTCACCATCCGGTTCCTGATTACGCGCACCTCCACCGACAAATCTACCATCGCGGGATACCCCTCGGTGGACTGCTGAGCATATTCTATCGACAGTTGGCGTGCCAAGTAGGGGTGTGCGCTTGATCCATGGCAAGCCAGATGGATCTCAAATCAACAACGTGTTCTCATCGTCAATCTCATGGAGATCCATCTCGGTCCACGACGACGATTCATCGCTGCTACACTAGCCCCAGCGACAGCAGATCCTGATCTCGAAACCACCTCCGAGGTTGTCTTCACCAACAACTCGCCGTTGCTGCTCTCGTCAGCCCTCGCCAACCACTTGCCGCCACTGCCCTCATCAGCCCTCGTCGATGACTCGCCGCCGCTGCCCTCGGCGACCTTCGCCGACAGCCCTCGCCGACATCTTTCGCCAACGTCCATCGCCGTCGACTCGTCGTCACCGCTCGGTGGCCCTTACTGACATCCTTCACCGACGTCTCTCGCCGTCGACTTGTCGTCACCACTCGGTGGCCTTCGCCGACATCCTTCACCGATGTCCCTCGCCGTGGACTCGTCCTCGCCGCTCGGCGGCCTTTGCCGACGGCCCTCGCCGACGTCCCTCGCCGTCGACTCGTCGTCATTACTCGGTGGCCCTCACCGACATCCCTCGTTGTCGCCAGGCTGCAAGCGAGCTGCCCGCGTCGCCAACCAGATAACGCCATACGCCATCGACCAGACATTCTATCTAAAGCTAAGTCACGCTTTAATATTTTTCTAAATATTCTCCAATCTTCGTATATCGCCATAATGTTTCTCCGAGCTGTTTTCTCCATGTTTGCTCTCCAAACGATTTTCCAAACCCCCGAACAGTCCTGTTGATGCTCAGACGCCTCCAGAGATGGCCCTGTCTCCGGCTCCTCCCTACACTGTGCTACGGGCTCCGCGCTCTGCGTTATGGGCAGTCGGCAGCGGCTCCTTGGTCATGCCTGTTCCTCCTACACAGTGCACGAGCTCTGCGCTCGACGTTATGGACTATGGGCTAGCTAGGGCTGGAGACTCAGCTACACACTAACTATTTGGGCAGTTTATATTAAACATAAATATATTTTCGTGCCAACTGATCGCTGAACTGCATACGTCGTTTCATCACCATTGCTGATTTTTCTCCATAGTTCATTTATTTGTACATCATGTACTACCTGTTCTACATGTTTGTATTGCAGGATCATCGTCCAAGTGATCGAACCACCTGGTGCTCGGACTTCTCCACCGATCAACTGGTCGGCCCGCTTGGTTCATGGACTCCATCACCGACCAGTTGATCAGACTGTTCACCGGTCGTTTCTACTCAATGTTCACTTCGCCACCGACCAGTTGACCAGACTGTTTGCCGCTCATGCTTCATCGCCAGCTACGCCAGTTACTCCTCAACGCTCAGATTCTTCGTGCTCGAGGACTAAGTGGGCACACTTCACCGCATGGACATCGTCAGCTACGTCGGTGCTCGGACCTCGCTGCCTACGCCGAGGACTCCTTGGTGCTCGGACATCGCTGCCTACATCGGGGACTCCTCGCTCCTCGGTGCTCAGTCATCACCAGCGACATCGGGGACTCCTCGCTCCTCGGTGCGCGGTCATCGCCAGCAACGCTAGGGACTCCTCGCTCCTCGGTCCTCGGTCATCGCCAGCAACGCTGAGGACTCCACGCTCTTCGGTACTCGAACATCGCCGGCGACGCCGGGGACTCCTCGCTCCTCGGTGCTCGGTCATCGCCAGCGATGCCGGGGACTCCTCGCTCCTCGATGCTCGGACATCACCAACGACGCCGAGGACTCCACGCTCCTCGGTGCTCAGTCATCGCCAGCGACGCCGGGGACTCCTTGCTCCTCGGTGCTCGGACTTCGCCAGCGACGCCGGGGACCCCTCACTCCTTGGTGCTCGGTCATCGCCAGCAACGCCAGGGTCTCCACGCTCCTCGATGCTTGGACATCGCTAGCGACGTCGGGGACTCCTCGCTCCTCGGTGCTTGGTCATTGCTAGCGACGCCGGGGACTCCTCGCTCCTCAATGCTCGGACATCGCCAGCGACGCCGAGGACTCCACGCTCCTCGTTGCTCAGTCATCGCCAGCGACGCTGGGGACTCCTCGCTCCTCGGTGCTCGGACTTCGCCAGCGACGCCGGGGACCCCTCACTCCTCAGTGTTCGGTCATCGCCAGCGACGCCGAGGACTCCACGCTCCTCGGTGCTTGGACATTGCTTGCGATGCCAGGGACTCCTTGCTCCTCGGTGCTCGATCATCGCCAGCGATGCGAGGACTCCACGCTCCTTGGTGCTCGGTCATCGCCAGTGACGCCGGGGACTCCTTGGTGCTCGGACATCACCAGCGACGCTGGGGACTCCCTTGCTGCTCGGATCTTGCTACGTCTCGTCGGTGTGCTATCAAGCTGCTCCATGCTATTCGGATCAGGGTGCTGATCTTAGGCAGCACGTCTAGGGTCTTGATACGCGCATGTCAGACAACATCAGCAAGCTTTTAGACTTCTTTGACCCTGCTACAAGATTCATTCTTCATCTTCCAGCAGGCTCGGGGACTAAGTGGGCACACTTCACCTTGCGGTGAATGTGCTTGTTCTCATCTTAAGGCTACGCCCTAGGGACAGGCTGCCTGCTCAGGCTGATCTTCTACTTTATGACCCTGGCACCACGTGACTGCGTCACCTACTGTCAGGCTCAGGGACTAACTATGGGGGTATGGCCCCCAAGACATGGGCCGCACCATCGGAGGTGGCCTGGCCCACAAGATCAAGGCGTGCATGGCGCTGCTCGGCGTGCACCACAAGACATTGTATAGTACCAAATAGGATACTTTACTTGTAACCCTACCCCTCCAGAGTATATAAGGAGAGGCAGGGGTCCTCTATTCATCATCATGTATTCAATACAATACACCAAAGACATGGGACGTAGGGTATTACGTCGATCAGACGGCCCGAACCTGTCTAAATCGCTGTCTCTGCGCCTTGTGTCACCATCCTGGTTCCTAATTACGCGCACCTCCACCGACAAATCTACCATCGCGGGATACCCCTCGATGGACTACCGAGCATATTCTGTCAACAGTTGGCACGCCAGGTAGGGGTGTGCGCTTGATCATGTATTCATACCTGGTTCTTGGAGAAGTGCGCTTGACATGAGGTAGGAGGTGATGTATGTGGTGGCGCGGTTATAAAGCACTTTCCCCACTCTCCCTTGAATCTAAGGGTTTTTAGGGAAACCGTTCCCACGAATCAGCGCTACTTCGACTCCTCCAAAATGGTTTAATGGGCCGCAACTTGGGCTATCACTGTCACAGTAGCCCACGCCGCTCATTTATCACCGCCACTTATTCTCCTGAATTCTCCGCATTTTATTGAGGCTTAGTAACTGATACTGTACAGCCATTACTCCGAATTTCTCAGCCGCGGTTTGCTTTATCCGATATCTACGCCTAGAAACACTGGGGACTAGGCTGCCTGCTCGAACGGTTTACTAATTTTTGAGCCTGGCACCACAGTGACTATGTCACCTACTATTAGGACTCGGGGACTAAGTGGGCACACTTCACCTTGCGGTGATTGTGTTTGTTTTTTGTCTCGAGGCTACGCTCGGGGACTGGCTTGCCTGCTCGGATGGTTTGCTAATTTCTGAGCTTGGCACCATGTGACTACGTCACCTACTGTCTGGCTCAGGGACTAAGTGGGCACACTTCACCTTGCGGTAAATGTGTTTGTTTTTCTGAAAGACTCCGAGCCTCTAAAAGATAAAACCAGGTATCTTTACCCTCGTTTTCGAATTCTAAGTGGGCACACTTCCCTTTACCATGCAGGAATTTTTAATTTTGGACTTGAGCTCCTTACACCCTTATGACAAGCCGTGCTCAGAACACACTACTCGGCGATGTTGTACGCTGCTCAGCAGCTGCTCACAACTGCTCGGCGACTCCTTATGGTGGTCAGACCACGATTTTGACAGCTCAGTTTTGGTTCACACCTGCTCAGAAAGTCTTAAGACAGCATTGCACAATGGGTACAAGGCGCTCGGGGACTAGCTGTGGGGGGTACGACCCTAGATACCCATGGCAGGTCACATGGGCTATGCCTCCAGGGGCGGCCCAGACCGCAAGAAGGAGCCTTGTGGGGCACGGTTCTGCTCGGCGACCCCCGCAAGGCACGGAGAGGATATCCTGAAGATGTTACGAGATCTGATAGGATACGTACGATCCCATGTTTCTTGTAATCTGTTATTACTTTCCGGTTATCTCTCAGATCTAACCGACTTGTAACCTTGCCCCCCAGACTATATAAGGCGGGTAGGGACCCCCTACGAAATCACGGCAAATCATACGATAGCTAATACAAACCAACAGACCACAGGAGTAAGGTATTACGTCATACTGACGGCCTAAACCTGTATAACTCGTGTGTCTCTATTGCCTTCTTGTTCTTGATTACACGCTCCTCTACCGATCAATCTACCATCGCAGGATACCCCTCGGTGGACTGTCGATGATATTCTGTCGACACTCATCACCTAGAAGTACAATCGGTCCATCCAAAATGGTTTCTGAGCCTATGGTGCAAACTGTGCACCTGTCTGTCACCGACACTAACACCATCTCCAAATAGACCGAAACATAATTTGACATGACCCGTGTCACCTAGGAGTTCCATCAGGTGCGTCCAAAATGATTTCTGAGCCTATGGTATGTTCCACGCAAACCGTGCACCTATCTTGAGTCAAGATTAGCACTATCTCTAAACGGACCGAAATGAGCTTCCACTTGAGCCTCGTCACCTAGGAGTACCATCGGGTGCATCCAAAATGATTTCTGAGCCATGGTATGTTTGGCGCAAACCGTGCCCCTTTCTTGCACCGACACTAACACCGTCTCCGAACAGATAAAAAGGAGATTCTACATGACCCATGTCACGTAGGAGTTCCATCGGGCGCGTCCAAAATGATTTCTGATCCTATGGTACGTTTGGCGCAAACCATGCACCTATCTGCATCAAGGTTTAGCACTCTCTCCAAACGGACCAAAATGAGCTTCCACTTCAGCCTCGTCACCTAGGAGTACCATCGGGTGTGTCAAAAATGATTTCTGACCCTATGGTATGTTTAGCACAAACCATGCACCAATCTTGCACCGACACCAACACCGTCTCCAAACGGACTGAAACGAGATTCCACATGACCCCGTCACCTAGGATGATGAGGACATCCCTTCCATTGATACAACCACACCTGCTGCACAACAAAGTCTGATGACAAGAGCTCGAGCACGACAACTTAATTATCAGGTAAAGTCATTCCTCGTTGTTCATACAAACTCGTCTCAGAATTGGATGCTACTAAATCATGGTGATGATTGTCTTATTCTTAGGAATGTTGGTCAAGACCCCATTGCCTCATGTTTAGACCCCATGATGAGGATGGAGCAGCCGAACAAGAGGGAATCATCATTAATGGGGCGCTCAGCTCATCTCGAGACAGCAGGAAACACTCCATCAAAAGTACCATAACTCCTTGATACGAGATCCAATGAAGCTGGTTCTTGACTTGTTTGAAAGAGCGCATTGTCCTCTTTCAGATGGCTCCAACCTCACTATCAGAATCTACTGAAGCTGTGCGTAGCAAGCAAAAGGACACATAGACCTATAGCTTGGGCCTGGGCCTTGTACTGACTACAGCCCATTGAGGGACGCCTAGATTAGGGTTTCCCACTCCCCCTTGTGCTCTCCTCCTTATAAATAGAACCAGCAGCCATCAGAATGAGGGTGGGTTTTGTTTAGATGCAAGATAGCTGTTGCTTCTTCCTTGTAAACGCGTGTGTCGACTAGACCACTCGATTTGCTTGTTTCAAGACCCCAACTTGTGATTCAGATTCAGCCTTTGGCTTAAATCCATGAGTTATTTGCTTATTCATCGTGTTCTTGCTTGTTCTCGGTTGCTTGCAGGTTCATGGTGTTCTTGGCACGGCAAGAACATCACAATCGGAGCTGGTGTACCTGTTGCTAAGGCGCAGCAACCTTGTGGTCGTTGTAGTCAGACAGCCAACGTCGAATCCACCCCAAATCGAGTTTATCCACACTCACCAAAAGATCAGGAACAACCCCTTGTCCCATCATGTGGTAATCAGAGCAAGGTTCTTTGGTGAGTGATTTACCGTTCATTACTTTACCTATAGTCCAGAAATATAAAAATAGGATAGAACTAAAATTCCAAACACAAGTTTGAGCCTTTGCTGATCTGCTTAGTTCTTTGTTTGTTGAGTTTGTGGTTTACATCATGGTGTCAAGTGCTGGTTCTTAGGTTCTAATCCTTTAGAGTTTCGAGTTCTTGTCACGTTTCAGTCACCACACAATCCGTTGTTGCCTTTCCCCCCACTTCAGCCGCTGCAATCTCCACCAATACCACCACCACCACCACTAAAAGCACCACTGCTCTCTCGACCTTTTCGCTGAAACCCTCACCAGCATCACCTTCAGCCGTGCCTACACAAACACTACCTTATGCACCTGTCCTTTTGGTGCAAATCCGAGTACACTCAGTTTTGAAAATAAGAGAGTTCAAATTGCATATTTGTACTACTTGTTGCAATCCTTATCCCTAGTAAAAGAAAGTCTATGCTACTTGCTGCATTCTTGTTATAATCATATTGCAAAAGTTCAGTTTGTGCTGCTTGTCGAAAAGAAAAGAAAAAAAGGAAACACAATAGAAAATAGAAAAGAAAAAGAAAGGAAAAGGAGGAAAGAAAGAAACAAAAAAAGAAGGGTTAAGTTGATGCTATTTACTCTCATCATTTCCATTGTTTGCTACTGTCCGGTGACAACATTTATGTCTAGGCTCACGTTTCTAGAACGGGTTAGCCTAGGACCAGCATGGTACTATCTTTGAACACTTATTCAACTTGCATTGACTAATGTGGTTCCAGCTAAACCTTGATTTTTTAAGCCACCTATAGCTCCACAAATTATCTACAATGTCACAGGGTTCTACTTGCTACTACTTGTGTTGTTCTTGTCGTCGCCAACACCATCTGCATAGCAAGGTAAGGACATGTAAGAACTCTGTTGCACATGCTGAGAGAATGAAAATTGTTGTCACCTAATTTAGTTAGTTGGTAGGACATATTTTCTTGTGATTCCCTTGCTACATACTAACCATGGCAGGAGAAGGTGAAAGGACCCCTCCACAATCACCTCGATCGAAAGCCTTGCTGCAACACTTTGAACGCAAAGTGAGGCTCCATGCTGAACACCTTGATGAGGATGTTCGTGTCACCAATGAGCGCCTTGGTCAATTAGAGATGGCTCAGATTGAGACCAACACTAAGTTGGCTTCCTTGGAAGGCACTCTTGGTTCTGTTAATACATCTCTTGTAGGTGTCTTGGAGCGATTGGAGAGGATGGAACAGAATCGTTGTGATGGTTTTGAACGACGCAATCACAACAACAACAACACCATGGGCAGTGTTGCTGGTCATGATGAAGAAGAATATGCAGCGGACACTTAGCTAGATGAGGAGGTGAATGGTCATTGACGCATTGAACAACATCGCCACCGCCATGAGACAGGTCCTCGCCCACCATGGTAAGAGGTACATGCCAATGACTCATTTGGCAAGATTAAATTCACCATACCTACTTTTGATGGTAGGTATAATCCTGATATGTACCTTAGTTGGGAATTAGCTGTTGATCAGAAATTTACTTGCCATGATTTCCATGAGGATAAACGTGTTAGGGCTGCCACTAGTGAGTTTACTGACTTTGCCTCTGTTTGGTGGTCTGAATACCATCGTAAGAACCCAAATAACACACCAACTTGGGATGCTTTGAAACGGGTCATGCGGGCTAGATTTGTTCCTTCTTATTATGCCCGTGATCTTTTACATAAGTTGCAACAATTGAGGCAAGGATCCAATTCTGTAGAAGAGTACTATCAAGAGCTACAAATGGGTATGCTTCGTTGTGGGCTAAAGGAAAATGAGGATGGTGCCATAGCTAGATTTATGGGTGGGCTGAACCGGGAGATTCAGGACATTCTAGCTTACAAGGAATATAATTCTATCAATCGTTTATTTCACCTTGCTTGTAAAGCTGAACGAGAAGTGCAGGGACGATGAGCTAGCATGAGGGCTAACATTCCTATAGGTCGTGCTAGCCCATGGACACCCTCCAATGCAGTTGCACCATCAACACATGCTCCCACACAATCTTCCTCGACCATCAAGCCATGCTCCTCTACAACAAATTCTGTACCATGCCCAAGTGAACCAACTAGAGGAGCAACGGCTACATCTGCCAAGAGTTCATCCTCGGTGGTATCCACAGGGAGAACAAGGGATATTCAGTGCCTACGCTGCAAAGGATATGGCCACGTACGCAAGGACTGCCCAAGCACACGTGTGATGGTTGTGCGAGCTGATGGTGGGTACTCCTCTGCGAGTGATTTTGATGAAGAAACATATGCTTTGCTTGCTGCTAACAATGTAGCAGAAGGAGATGATTTCCAACAAGATGAAGAGCACATTGGGGCTGAAGCTGCTGAGCACTATGAGAGCCTCATGGTGCGGCGGGTGCTAAGTGCCCAAATGGAGAGGGCTGAACAAAATTAGCGCCACACTTTGTTTCAAACCAAGTGTGTGATCAAGGAACACTCTTGTCGTGTGATCATAGATGGAGGAAGCGCAACAACTTGGCAAGTGCTGAAATGGTGGAGAAGCTTTCATTGAGCACAAAACCACACCCGCAGCCTTACTACATTTAGTGGCTTAACAACAGCGGCAAGGTGAAGGTAACATGATTGGTAAGGGTAGAGTTTGCCATTGGTTCTTATCATGATTCCATTGACTGCGATGTTGTGCCTATGCAAGCATGCTCTATGTTGTTAGGTAGACCATGGCAGTTTGATAAAGATTCCTTGCACTTTGGTAAAACAAATCAATACTCTTTTGTGCATAATGACAAGAAGATTGTGTTGCACCCCATGTCCCCTGAGGCTATTCTAAGAGATGAACTTTCTAGAGCTAGCAAACTTAAGAATCAGGCTATTGCTAGTGAAAATCAGATTGTCGCTAATGAACTTGAGAAACATAAGAAGAAGTCTAGCAAATCTATTCATCATAATTAAAATGAGATCAAGCTGAAAGGCTCTTGTTACTTTGCCACGAAATCTGATTTGGATGAGATTGATACTTGCAATACTATATGCTACGCTTTGGTTTACAAAGAAACTTTGTTTTCACTTGAGGATACTCCTATTTCTTTGCCTCCTGCTGTCACTAACCTTTTGCAGGAGTATGCTGATGTTTTCCCAAAGGAGGTACCACCGGGACTGCCACCAATTTGGGGAATTGAGCACCAGATTGACCTCATTCCTGGGGCCTCCTTGCCAAATCATGCTCCTTATAGGACCAACCCAAAGCAAACTAAAGAGATACAGCGCCAAGTGCAAGAATTGCTTGACAAAGGTTATGTGCGTGAGTCTCTTAGCCCTTGCGTTGTTCCCGTACTTTTAGTTCCTAAGAAAGATGGATCCTGGCGCATGTGTGTGGATTGTAGAGCGATTAATAATATCACAATTAGATATCGTCATCCAATTCCTAGACTAGATGATATGCTTGATGAATAGAGCGGCTCAATTGTGTTCTCTAAAATTGATTTGCGTAGTGGTTACCACCAGATTCGCATGAAGTTAGGAGATGAATGGAAAACAACATTTAAAACCAAGTTCAGTCTATATGAGTGGTTAGTCATGCCTTTTGGCATCACTAATGCACCCATCACTTTCATGAGATTAATGAATGAAGTTTTACGTGCTTTCATTGGCAGATTTGTGGTGGTATACTTTGATGACATTCAGATATATTGCAAAACTTTGGAGGAACATCTTGATCATTTACGTGCTGTTTTTGATGCTTTATGTAATGCTCAATTATTTGGTAATCTTGAGAAGTGCACCTTTTGCACAGATCGAGTTTCTTTCCTTGGCTATGTTGTGACCCCACAGGGTATTGAAGTTGATCAAGCCAAGGTCGAGGCAATTCATAGCTGGCCAGTTCCCACAATGATCACACAAATAAGAAGTTTTCTTGGACTTGCGGGGTTCTATCGCCGCTTTGTGAGAGACTTTAACACCATTGCAGCCCCGCTACATGAGCTCACGAAGAAGGGTGTGGCATTCACTTGGGCTGCAGCACACAGGAATGCATTCGACACGCTAAAAGATAAGTTAACACACGCACCTTTACTCCAACTTCCTGATTTCAACAAAACCTTTGAGCTTGAATGTGATGCTAGTGGAATTGGGTTGGGTGGTGTGCACAAGAGGGAAAACCTATGGCGTATTTCAGTGAAAAGTTGAGTGGCCCTAGTTTGAACTATTCTACTTATGATAAGGAATTGCTTGCTCTAGTTCGGACTTTGGAAACATGGCAGCATTATTTATGGCCCAAAGAGTTTGTCATACATTCTGATCATGAATCTTTGAAACACATTCATAGTCAAGCAAAACTGAACCATAGACATGTCAAGTGGGTTGAATTCATCGAGTCCTTTCCTTATGTCATCAAACACAAAAAGGGGAAGGAAAATATAATTGCTAATGCTTTGTCTAGACGTTACACCATGCTTTCACAACTTGACTTTAAAATCTTTGGTTTGGAAACTATTAAGGAACAATATGCACATGACAATGATTTCAAAGATGTATTGCTGAATTGCCAAGAGGGGAAAACATGGAACAGATTCGTCCTCACCGACGGGTTTGTCTTTAGAGCTAACAAGCTATGCATTCCAGCTAGCTCTGTGCGTTTGTTATTGTTGTAGGAAGCACATGGAGGAGGACTCATGGGACATTTTGGTGTGAAAAAGATAGAGGACATCCTTGCTGGTCATTTCTTTTGGCCCAAGATGAGGAGAGACATGGAGAGGTTCGTTGCTCGCTGCACAACATGCCAGAAAGCTAAGTCACGCCTTAATCCTCATGGTTTATACATGCCTCTTCCTGTTCCAAGTGCGCCGTGGGAAGATATTTCAATGGACTTTGTTTTAGGACTACCTAGAACAAAGAAGGGGAGGGATAGTGTGTTTGTTGTTGTGGATAGATTTTCTAAAATGGCACATTTCATACCATGTCATAAGAGCGATGATGCTACACATGTTGCTAATTTGTTCTTTCGTGAGATTGTTCGATTGCACGGTGTGCCTAACACCATTGTTTCTGATCGGGATGCAAAATTTCTTAGTCGTTTTTGGAGAACTTTGTGGGCTAAGCTAGGGACTAAGCATTTATTTTCCACTACTTGTCATCCCCAAACTGATGGACAAACTGAGGTTGTCAATAGAACATTATCTACTTTGCTTAGGGCTGTTTTGAAAAAGAACATAAAAATGTGGGAAGAGTGCTTGCCTCATGTTGAGTTTGCTTATAATCGTTCACAACATTCTACCACTAAGAAAAGCCCTTTTGAGATTGTTTATGGGTTTGTGCCACGTGCTCCTATTGATTTGTTACCTCTTCCGACCTCAGAGCGAGTGAACTTTGATGCTAAACAACGTGCTGAACTGATCTTAAAATTGCATGAAACCACTAAAGAGACAATAGAGTGCTTGAATGCGAAGTATAAACTAGCTGGTAGCAAAGGGAAGAAACATGTCATTTTTGAACCAGGTGATCTAGTTTGGCTCCATTTGAGAAAAGATAGGTTCCCTGATTTGCGAAAGTCTAAGTTGCTGCCTAGAGTTGATAGTCCTTTTAAAGTGTTAGAAAGGATTAATGATAATGCATACAAACTTGAGCTACCTGCAGCTTTTGGGGTTAGCCCCACATTTAACATTGCAGATTTGAAGCCATATTTGGGAGAAGAGGATGAACTAGAGTTGAGGACGACACAAATGCAAGAAGGGGAGGATGATGAGGACATCCTTTCCATTGATACAACCACACCTACTGCACAACAAGGTCCGATGACAAGAGCTCGAGCACGCAACTTAATTATCAGGTAAAGTCGTTCCTCGCTGTTCATACAAACTCGTCTCATAATTGGATGCTACTAAATCATGGTGATGATTGTCTTATTCTTAGGAATGTTGGTCAAGACCCCATTGCCTCATGTTTAGACCCCATGATGAGGATGGAGCAGCCGAACAAGTGGGAATCATCATTAATGGGGCGCTAAGCTCATCTCGAGACAGCAGGAAACACTCCATCAAAAGTACCATAACTCCTTGATACGAGATCCAATGAAGCTGATTTTTGACTTGTTGGATAGAGCGCATCGTCCTCTTTCGGATGGGTCCAACCCCACTATCAGAATCTACCAAAGCTGTGCGCAACAAGCAAAAGGACGCACAGACCTATAGCTTGGGCCTGGGCCTTGTACTGATTATAGCCCATTGAGGGACACCTAGATTAGGGTTTCCCACTCCCCCTTGTGCTCTCCTCCTTATAAATAGAACCAGCAGCCATCAGAATGAGGGTGGGTTTTGTTTAGATGCAAGATAGCTACTGTTTCTTCCTTGTAAACGCGTGTGTCGACTAGACCACCCGATTTGCTTGTTTCAAGACCCCAACTTGTGATTCAGATTCAGCCTTTGGCTTAAATCCGTGAGTTATTTGCTTGTTCATCTTGTTCTTGCTTGTTCTCGGTTGCTTGCATGTTCATGGTGTTCTTGGCACGACAAGAACATCACAATCAGAGCGGGTGTACCTGTTGCTAAGGCGCAGCAACCTTGTGGTCGTTGTAGTTGGATAGCCAACGTTGAATCCACCCCAAATCGAGTTTATCCATACTCACCAAAAGATTAGGAACAACCCCTTGTCCCATCATAGGAGTTCCATCGTTTGCGTCCAAAACGATTTCCGAGCCTATGGTATGTTCGGCGCAAAACTTGCACCTATCTTGAGTCATGATTAGCACTATCACCAAATGGACTGAGAACGAGCTTCCACTTGAGCCTCATCACCTAGGAGTGCCATCAGGTGCATCCAAAATGATTTCTGAGCCTTTGGTATGTTTCGCGCAAACCGTGCACCTATCTTGCACCGACACTAACACCGTGTCCAAACGGATCGAAACGAGATTCGACATGACTCACTCACCTAGGAGTTCCATCGGGTGCATCAAAAATGATTTCTGAGCCTATGGTATGTTTGGCACAAACCATGCACCGACTTGCGTCAACATTAGCACAATCTCCTAACGGAACGAAACGAGCTTCCACTTGAGCCTCGTCACGTAGGAGTACCATCGGGTGTGTCCAAAATGACTTCTGAGCCTATGATACATTTGGTGCTTACCAAGCACCTATGTTGCACTAACACTACCACCGTCTCCAAACGGACTGAAATGAGATTCCACATGACCCACGTCACCTAGAAGTTCCATCGGGTGCGTCCAAAACGATTTCCGAGCCTATGGTACATTCGGCGCAAACCGTGCACCTATCTTGCGTCAAGACTAGCACTATCTCTAAACAGACCAAAACGAGCTTGCACTTGAGCCTAGGAGTACCATCAGTGCATCCAAAACGGGAAATGAGCCTTGGTATGTTTGGCGCAAACCATGCACCTATCTGTCACCGACACTAATAGCATCTCCAACTAGACCGAACGTGATTGGACATGACCCGTGTAACCTTGGAGTTCCATCGGGTGCGTCCAAAATGATTTCCAAGCCTATGGTACTTTCCACACAAACCGTGCACCTATCTTGAGTCAAGATTAGCACTATCTCCAAACGGACCGAAACAAGCTTCCACTTGAGCCTCGTCGCCTAGGAGTACCATCTGGTGCATCCAAAATGATTTCTGAGCCATGGTATGTTTGGCGCAAACCGTGCAACTATCTTGCACCGACACTAACACAGTCTCCAAACAGATCGAAACGAGATTCGACATGACCCACGTCACGTAGGAGTTCCATCGGGTGCGCCCAAAATGATTTCTGAGCCTATGGTACGTTCGGCGCAAACCATGCACCTATCTGTGTCAAGATTAGTACTATCTCGAAACGGACCAAAATGAGCTTCCACTTCAGTCTCGTCACCTAGGAGTACCATCGGGTGTATCTAAAGCGATTTCTGAGCCTATGGTATGTTTGGCACAAACAATGCAACTATCTTGCACCAACACTAACACTGTTTCGAAACGGACTGAAACGAGATTCCACATGACCCCGTCACCTAGGAGTTCCATCGTTTGCGTCCAAACCGATTTCTGAGCCAATGGTACGTTCGGCGCAAACCGTGCACCTATCTTGAGTCAAGACTAGCACTATATCTAAACAGACCGAAACGAGCTTGCACTTGAGCCTCGTCACCTAGAAGTACAATCGGTGCATCCAAAATGGTTTCTGAGCCTATGGCGCAAACCGTGCACCTGTCTGTCACCGACACTAACACCATCTCCAAACGGACCGAAATGTGATTTGACATGACCCGTGTCACCTAGGAGTTCCATCGGGTGCGTCCAAAATGATTTCTGAGCCTATGGTACATTCCGCGCAAACCATGCACCTATCTTGAGTCAAGATTAGCACTATCTCCAAATGGACCGAAACGAGCTTCCACTTGAGCCTCGTCACCTAGGAGTACCATCGGGTGCGTCCAAAATGATTTCTAAGCCATGGTATGTTTGGCGCAAACCGTGCCTTTTTCTTGCACCGACACTAACACCGTCTCTAAACGGATAAAAATGAGATTCAACATGACCCACGTCATGTAGGAGTTCCATCAGGTGCGTCCAAAATGATTTCTGAGCCTATGGTACGTTTGGCGCAAACCATGCACCTATCTACGTCAAGGTTTAGCACTATCTCCAAACAGACCCAAATGAGCTTCCACTTCAGCCTCGTCACCTAGGAGTACCATCGGGTGTGTCGGAAATGATTTCTGAGCCTACGGTATGTTTGGCACAAACCATGCACCTATCTTGCACCGACACCAACACCATCTCCAAACGGACTAAAACGAGATTCCACATGACCCAGTCACCTAGGACTTCCATCATTTGCATCCAAACTGATTTTCGAGCCTATGGTACGTTCGGCGCAAAACATGCACCTATCTTGAGTCATGATTAACACTATCTCCAAACAGACTAAGAATGAGCTTCCACTTGAGCCTCGTCACCTAGGAGTACTATCGGGTGCATCCAAAATGATTTTCTGAGCATATGGTATGTTTGGCGCAAACCATGCACCTATCTTGCACCGACACTAACACCGTGTCCAAACGGATCGAAGCGAGATTTGACAGGACCCACTCACCTAGGAGTTCCATCGGGTGCATCAAAAATGATTTCTGAGCCTATGGTATGTTTGGCACAAACCATGCACCGACTTGCGTCAAGATTAGCACAATCTACTAACGGAACGAAACGAGCTTCCACTTGAGCCTTGTCATGTAGGAGTACCATCGGGTGTGTCCAAAACGACTTCTGAGCCTATGATACATTTGGCGCATACCTAGCACCCATGTTGCACTAACACTAACACCATCTCCAAATGGACTAAAATGAGATTCCACATTTCCCACGTCACCTAGAAGTTCCATCGGTTGCGTCCAAAATGATTTTTGAGCCTATGGTACGTTCGGCGCAAATCGTGCACCTATCTTGTGTCAAGACTAGCACTATCTCTAAATAGACCGAAACGAGCTTGCACTTGAACCTCGTGACCTAGGAGTACCATCGGTGCATCCAAAATGGTTTCTAAGCCTTGGTATGTTTGGCGCAAATCATGCACGTGTCTGTCACCGACACAAACACCATCTCCAAACGGACCAAAACATGATTGGGCAAGACCCGTGTAACCTAGGAGTTCCATCGGGTGCGTCCAAAATGATTTCCGAGCCTATGGTACTTTCCGCGCAAACCGTGCACCTATCTTGAGTCAAGATTAGCACTATCTCCAAACGGACCGAAACTAACTTCCACTTGAGCCTCGTCACCTAGGAGTACCATCTGGTGCGTCCAAAATGATTTCTGAGCCTATGGTACGTTCGGCGCAAACCATGCACCTATCTGCGTCAAGATTAGTACTATCTCGAAACGGACCGAAATGAGCTTCCACTTCAGCCTTGTCACCTAGGAGTACCATCAGGTGTATCCAAAGCGATTTCTGAGCCTATGGTACATTTGGCACAAACGATGCAACTATCTTGCACCAACACTAACACTGTTTCAAAACGGACTGAAACGAGATTCCACATGACCCTGTCACCTAGGAGTTCCATCATTTGCGTCCAAACCAATTTCTGAGCCAATGGTACGTTCGGCACAAACAGTGCACCTATCTTGAGTCAAGACTAGCACTATATCTAAACAGACCGAAACGAGCTTGCACTTGAGCCTCGTCACCTAGAAGTACAATCGGTGCATCCAAAATGGTTTCTGAGCCTATGGCGCAAACTGTGCACCTGTCTGTCACCGACACTAACACCATCTCCAAACGGACCGAAATGTGATTTGACATGACCCGTGTCACCTAGGAGTTCCATCGGGTGCGTCCAAAATGATTTCTGAGCCTATGGTACATTCCGCGCAAACCGTGCACCTATCTTGAGTCAAGATTAGCACTATCTCCAAACGGACCGAAACGAGCTTCCACTTGAGCCTCGTCACCTAGGAGTACCATCGGGTGCGTCCAAAATGATTTCTGAGCCGTGGTATGTTTGGCGCAAACCGTGCCCCTTTCTTGCACCGACAATAACACCGTCTCTAAACAGATAAAAACGAGATTCAACATGACCCACGTCATGTAGGAGTTCCATCAGGTGCGTCCAAAACGATTTCTGAGACTATGGTACGTTTGGCGCAAACCATGCACCTATCTACGTCAAGGTTTAGCACTATCTCCAAACGGACCCAAATGAGCTTCCACTTCAGCCTCGTCACCTAGGAGTACCATCGGGTGTATCGGAAATGATTTCTGAGCCTATGGTATGTTTGGCACAAACCATGCACCTATCTTGCACCGACACCAACACCATCTCCAAACAGACTGAAACGAGATTCCACATGACCCAGTCACCTAGGACTTCCATCGTTTGCATCCAAACCGATTTTCGAGCCTATGGTACATTCGGCGCAAAACATGCACCTATCTTGAGTCATGATTAACACTATCTCCAAACGGACTAAGAACGAGCTTCCACTTGAGCCTCGTCACCTAGGAGTACCATCGGGTGCATCCAAAATGATTTCTGAGCATATGGTATGTTTGGCGCAAACCGTGCACCTATCTTGCACCGACACTAACACCGTGTCCAAACAGATCGAAACGAGATTTGACAGGACCCACTCACCTAGGAGTTCCATCGGGTGCATCAAAAATGATTTCTAAGCCTGTGGTATGTTTGGCACAAACCATGCACCGACTTGCGTCAAGATTAGCACAATCTACTAACGGAACGAAACGAGCTTCCACTTGAGCCTTGTCATGTAGGAGTACCATCGGGTGTGTCCAAAACGACTTCTGAGCCTATGATACATTTGGCGCATACCTAGCACCCATGTTGCACTAACACTAACACCATCTCCAAATGGACTAAAATGAGATTCCACATTTCCCACGTCACCTAGAAGTTCCATCGGTTGCGTCCAAAATGATTTTTGAGCCTATGGTACGTTCAGCGCAAATCGTGCACCTATCTTGCGTCAAGACTAGCACTATCTCTAAACAGACCAAAACGAGCTTGCACTTGAACCTCGTGACCTAGGAGTACCATCGGTGCATCCAAAATGGTTTCTAAGCCTTGGTATGTTTGGCGCAAATCATGCACGTGTCTGTCACCGACACAAACACCATCTCCAAACGGACCAAAACGTGATTGGGCAAGACCCGTGTAACCTAGGAGTTCCATCGGGTGCGTCCAAAATGATTTCCGAGCCTATGGTACTTTCCGCGCAAACCGTGCACCTATCTTGAATCAAGATTAGCACTATCTCCAAACGGACCGAAACTAACTTCCACTTGAGCCTCGTCACCTAGGAGTACCATCTGGTGCGTCCAAAACGATTTCTGAGCCATGGTATGTTTGGCGCAAACCGTGCACCTATCTTGCACCGACATTAACATAGTCTCCAAACGGATCGAAACGAGATTCGAGATGACCCACGTCATGTAGGAGTTCCATCGGGCGCGTCCAAAATGATTTCTGAGCCTATGGTAAACCATGCACCTATCTGCGTTAAGATTAGTACTATCTCAAAATGGACCAAAATGAGCTTCAACTTTAGCCTCGTCACCTAGGAGTAGGGATGAAAACGGTATGGATATTTTCCGACCATATTCGAAACCAAATCCGTTTAGAGGGGTTGAGATCTGTCCGTATCTGAGTCTGGATATCCAACATCCGATACCATATCCGTATCCGAATACTCAAATTGCATATTTATAATGTCGATATCCAATCGTATCCTATCCGACATAGTTGACACTACCCGTATTCGAATCTGAATCCGGACAGAAATATGAAAACAAATGTAATATCGGTGATATCCGTCCATATCCAATCCATTTTCACCCTACCTAGGAGTACTATCAGGTGTATCCAAAGCGATTTCTGAGCCTATGGTACGTTTGGCACAAACCATGCAAATATCTACGTCAAGATTAGCACTATTTCCTAACGGACCGAAATGAGCTTCCACTTAAGCTTTGTCATGTAGGAGTACCATCGGGTGTGTCCACAATGATTTTTGAGCCTATGATACATTGGCACATACGATGCACCTATGTTGCACTAACACTAACACTGTCCCCAAACGGACTGAAATGAGATTCCACATGACCCACGTCACCTAGAAGTTCCATCGGGTGCGTCCAAGACGATTTCCAAGCCTATGATACGTTCGACGCTAACCGTGCACCAATCTTGAGTCAAGACTTGCACTATATCTAAACAGACCGGAACGAGCTTGCACTTGAGCCTCGTCACCTAGAAGTACAATCAGTGCATCCAAAATGGTTTCTAAGCCTATGGCACAAATCGTGCACCTGTCTGTCACTGACACTAACACCATCTCCAAATGGACCAAAATGTGAATCGGCATGACCCATGTCTCCTAGGAGTTTCATCGGGTGTGTCCAAAATGATTTCCGAGCCTATGGGACGTTCTGCGCAAACCATGCACCTACGTTGAGTCAAATTAGCACTATCTCCAAACAGACTGAAATGAACTTCCATTTGAGCCTCGTCACCTAGGAGTACCATCGGGTGCGTCCAAAATGATTTCTGAGCCGTGGTATGTTTGGCACAAACCGTGCCCATTTCTTGCACCGACACTAACACCGTCTCTAAACAGATAAAAACGAGATTCGACATGACCCACGTCATGTAGGAGTTCCATCGGGTGCGTCCAAAATGATTTCTGAGCCTATGGTACGTTTGGCGCAAACCATGCACCTATCTGCGTCTAGGTTTAGCACTATCTCCAAACAGACCCAAATGAGCTTCCACTTCAGCCTCGTCACCTAGGAGTACCATCGGGTGTGTCAGAAATGATTTCTGAGCGTATGGTATGTTTGGCACAAACCATGCACCTATCTTGCACCGACACCAACACCATCTCCAAATGGACTGAAACGAGATTCAACATGACCCGGTCACCTAGGACTTCCATCGTTTGCATCCAAACCGATTTCCGAGCCTATGGTACGTTCGGCGCAAAACATGCACCTATCTTGAGTCATGATTAACACTATCTCCAAACGGACTAAGAACGAGCTTCCACTTGAGCCTCATCACCTAGGAGTACCATCGGGTGCATCCAAAATGATATCTAAGCCTATGGTATGTTTGGCGCAAACCATGCACCTATCTTGCACCGACACTAACACCATGTCCAAACAAATCAAAACGAGATTTGACATGACCCACTCACCTAGGAGTTCCATCGGGTGCATCAAAAATGATTTATGAGCCTATGGTATGTTTGGCACAAACCATGCACTGACTTGCGTCAAGATTAGCACAATCTCCTAACGGAACGAAACGAGCTTCCACTTGAGCCTTGTCATGTAGGAGTACCATCGGGTGTGTCCAAAATGACTTCTGAGCCTATGATACATTTGGCGCATACCTAGCACCCATGTTGCACTAACACTAACACCATCTCCAAATGGACTAAAATGAGATTCCACATTTCCCACGTCACCTAGAAGTTCCATCGGTTGCGTCCAAAATGATTTTTGAGCCTATGGTACATTCGGCGCAAATCGTGCACCTATCTTGCGTCAAGACTAGCACTATCTCTAAACAGACTGAAACAAGCTTGCACTTGAACCTCGTGACCTAGGAGTACCATCGGTGCATCCAAAATGGTTTCTAAGCCTTGGTATGTTTGGCGCAAATCATGCACGTGTCTGTCACCGACACAAACACCATCTCCAAACGGACCAAAACATGATTGGGCAAGACCCGTGTAACCTAGGAGTTCCATCGGGTGCGTCCAAAATAATTTCCGAGCCTATGGTACTTTCCGCGCAAATCGTGCACCTATCTTGAGTCAAGATTAGCACTATCTCCAAACGGACCGAAACTAACTTCCACTTGAGCCTCGTCACCTAGGAGTACCATCTGGTGCGTCCAAAACGATTTCTGAGCCATGGTTTGTTTGGCGCAAACCGTGCACCTATCTTGCACCGACATTAACATAGTCTCCAAACGGATCGAAACGAGATTCGAGATGACCCATGTCATGTAGGAGTTCCATCGGGCGCGTCCAAAATGATTTCTGAGCCTATGGTAAACCATGCACCTATCTGCGTTAAGATTAGTACTATCTCAAAATGGACCAAAATGAGCTTCCACTTTAGCCTCGTCACCTTGGAGTAGGGATGAAAACGGTATGGATATTTTCCAACCATATTCGAAACCAAATCCGTTTAGAGGGGTTGAGATCGGTCCGTATCTGAGTCTGGATATCCAACATCCGATACCGTATCCGTATCCGAATACTCAAATCGCATATTTATAATGTCGATATCCAATCGTATCCTATCCGACATAGTTGACACTACCCGTATTCGAATCCGAATCCGGACAGAAATATGAAAACAAATGTAATATCGGTGATATCCGTCCGTATCCGATCCATTTTCAGCCTACCTAGGAGTACTATCGGGTGTATCCAAAGCGATTTCTAAGCCTATGGTATGTTTGGCACAAACCATGCACATATCTACGTCAAGATTAGCACTATTTCCTAATGGACCATAATGAGCTTCCACTTAAGCTTTGTCATGTAGGAGTACCATCGGGTGTGTCCATAATGATTTTTGAGCCTATGATACATTGGCACATACGATGCACCTATGTTGCACTGACACTAACACTGTCCCCAAACAGACTGAAACGAGATTCCACATGACCCACGTCACATAGAAGTTCCATCGGGTGCGTCCAAGACGATTTCCGAGCCTATGATACGTTCGACGCTAACCGTGCACCAATCTTGAGTCAAGACTTGCACTATATCTAAACAGACCGGAACGAGCTTGCACTTGAGCCTCGTCACCTAGAAGTACAATCAGTGCATCCAAAATGGTTTCTAAGCCTATGGCCCAAATCGTGCACCTGTCTGTCACTGACACTAACACAATCTCCAAATGGACCAAAATGTGAATCGGCATGACCCGTGTCTCCTAGGAGTTTCATCGGGTGCGACCAAAATGATTTTCGAGCCTATGGTACGTTCCGCGCAAACCATGCACCTACGTTGAGTCAAATTAGCACTATCTCCAAACAGACTGAAAGGAACTTCCACTTGAGCCTCGTCACCTAGGAGTACCATCGGGTGCGTCCAAAATGATTTCTGAGCCGTGGTATGTTTGGCGCAAACCGTGCCCATTTCTTGCACCGACACTAACACCGTCTCTAAACAGATAAAAACGAGATTCGACATGACCCACGTCATGTAGGAGTTCCATCGGGTGCGTCCAAAATGATTTCTGAGCCTATGGTACGTTTGGCGCAAACCATGCACCTATCTGCGTCTAGGTTTAGCACTATCTCCAAATAGACCCAAATGAGCTTCCACTTCAGCCTCGTCACCTAGGAGTACCATCGGGTGTGTCGGAAATGATTTCTGAGCCTATGGTATGTTTGGCACAAACCATGCACCTATCTTGCACCGACACCAACACCATCTCCAAATGGACTGAAACGAGATTCCACATGACCCGGTCACCTAGGACTTCCATCGTTTGCATCCAAACCGATTTCCGAGCCTATAGTACGTTCGGCGCAAAACATGCACCTATCTTGAGTCATGATTAACACCATCTCCAAACGGACTAAGAACGAGCTTCCACTTGAGCCTCGTCACCTAGGAGTACCATCGGGTGCATCCAAAATGATTTCTGAGCCTATGGTATGTTTGGCGCAAACCGTGCACCTATCTTGCACCGACACTAACACCATGTCCAAACAGATCAAAATGAGATTTGACATGACCCACTCACCTAGGAGTTCCATCGGGTGCATCAAAAATGATTTATGAGCCTATGGTATGTTTGGCACAAACCATGCACTGACTTGCGTCAAGATTAGCACAATCTCCTAACGGAACGAAACGAGCTTCCACTTGAGCCTTGTCATGTAGGAGTACCATCGGGTGTGTCCAAAACGACTTTTGAGCCTATGATACATTTGGCACATACCTAGCACCCATGTTGCACTAACACTAACACCATCTCCAAATGGACTAAAATGAGATTCCACATTTCCCACGTCACCTAGAAGTTCCATCGGTTGCGTCCAAAATGATTTTTGAGCCTATGGTACATTCGGCGCAAATCGTGCACCTATCTTGCGTCAAGACTAGCACTATCTCTAAATAGACCGAAAACGAGCTTGCACTTGAACCTCGTGACCTAGGAGTACCATCGGTGCATCCAAAATGGTTTCTGAGCCTTGGTATGTTTGGCGCAAATCATGCACGTGTCTGTCACCGACACAAACACCATCTCCAAACGAACCAAAACGTGATTGGGCAAGACCCGTGTAACCTAGGAGTTCCATCGAGTGCGTCCAAAATGATTTCCAAGCCTATGGTACTTTCCGCGCAAACCATGCACCTATCTTGAGTCAAGATTAGCACTATCTCCAAACAGACCGAAACTAACTTCCACTTGAGCCTCGTCACCTAGGAGTACCGTCTGGTGCGTCCAAAACGATTTCTGAGCCATGGTATGTTTGGCGCAAACCGTGCACCTATCTTGCACCGACATTAACATAGTCTCCAAACGGATCGAAACGAGATTCGAGATGACCCACGTCATGTAGGAGTTCCATCGGGCGTGTCCAAAATGATTTTTGAGCCTATGGTAAACCATGCACCTATCTGCGTTAAGATTAGTACTATCTCAAAACGGACCAAAATGAGCTTCCACTTTAGCCTCATCACCTAGGAGTAGGGATGAAAACGGTATGGATATTTTCCAACCGTATTCGAAACTGAATCCGTTTAGAGGGGTTGAGATCTGTCCGTATCCGAGTCTGGATATCCAACATCTGATACCGTATCTGTATCCGAATACTCAAATCGCATATTTATAATGTCGATATCCAATCGTATCCTATCCGACATAGTTGACACTACCCGTATTCAAATTCGAATCCGGACAAAAATATGAAAACAAATGTAATATCGGTGATATCCGTCCGTATCCGATCCATTTTCACCCTACCTAGGAGTACTATCGGGTGTATCCAAAGCGATTTCTGAGCCTATGGTACGTTTGGCACAAACCGTGCACATATCTACGTCAAGATTAGCACTATTTCCTAACGGACCGAAATGAGCTTCCACTTAAGCTTTGTCATGTAGGAGTACCATCGGGTGTGTCCAAAACGATTTCTGAGCCTATGATACATTGGCGCATACGATGCACCTATGTTGCACTAACACTAAAACTATCCCCAAATGGACTGAAACAAGATTCCACATGACCCACGTCACCTAGAAGTTCCATCGGGTGCGTCCAAGATGATTTCCGAGCCTATGATACGTTCGACGCTAACCATGCACCAATCTTGAGTCAAGACTTGCACTATATCTAAACAGACCGAAACGAGCTTGCACTTGAGCCTCGTCACCTAGAAGTACAATCAGTGCATCCAAAATGGTTTCTAAGCCTATGGCACAAATCGTGCACCTGTCTGTCACTGACAGTAACACCATCTCCAAACGGACCAAAATGTGAATCGGCATGACCCGTGTCTCCTAGGAGTTTCATCGGGTGCGTCCAAAATGATTTCTGAGCCTATGGTACGTTCTGCACAAACTGTGCACCTATCTTGAGTCAAGATTAGCACTATCTCCAAACACCTAGGAGTACCATTTGGTGCGTCCAAAACGATTTATGAGCCATGTTATGTTTGGCGCAAACTATGCAACTATCTTGCACCGACACTAACACAGTCTCCAAATAGATCGAAATGAGATTCGACATGAACCACGTCACGTAGGAGTTCCATCGGGCGCGCCCAAAATGATTTTTGAGCCTATGGTACGTTCGGTGCAAACCATGCACCTATCTGCGTCAAAATTAGTACTATCTCAAAATGGACCGAAATGAGCTTCCACTTCAGCCTCGTCACCTAGGAGTACCATCGGGTGTATCCAAAGCGATTTCTGAGCCTATGGTACGTTTGGCACAAACGATGCACCTATCTTTCTCCAACACTAACACCGTCTCCAAATGGATGTAAATGAGATTCCACATGACCCCGTCACCTAGGAGTTCCATCGTTTGTGTCCAAAATGACATTCGAGCCTATGGTACGTTCGGCGCAAACCGTACACCTATCTTGAGTCATGATTAGCACTATCTCCAAACGGACTGAGAATGTGGTTCCACTTGAGACTCGTCACCTAGGAGTACCATCGGGTGCATCCAAAACGATTTCTGAGCCTATGGTATGTTTGGTGCAAACCAGGCACCTATCTTGCATCAACACTAACACCATGTCCAAACGGAGAGAAACAAGATTCGACATGACCCACTCACCTAGGAGTTCGATCGGGTGCATCCAAAATGATTACTGAGCCGATGGTATGTTTGGCACAAACCGTGCACCTATCTTGCATCAAGACTAGCACTGTCTCCTAATGGACCAAAACGAGCTTGCACTTGAGCCTCGTCACATCGAAGTACCATCGGGTGTGTCCAAAACGGTTTCTAAGCCAATGATACATTTGGCGCATAACATGCACCTATGTTGCATCGACACTAACACCATGTCCAAACAGATAGAAACTAGATTCGACATGACCCACTCACCTAGGAGTTCCATCGGGTGCATCCAAAATGATTACTGAGCCAATGGTACGTTTGGCACAAACCGTGCACATATCTGCGTCAAGATTAGCACTATTTCCTAACGGACCGAAACGAGCTTCCACTTGAGCCTCGTCATGTAGGAGTACCATTGGGTGTGTCCAAAATGATTTCTAAGCCAATGATACACTGGCGCATACCATGCACCTATGTTGCACTGACACTAACACCGTCCCCAAATGGACTAAAACGAGATTCCTCATGACCCACGTCTCCTAGAAGTTCCATCGTGTGCCTCCAAAACAATTTCGGAGCCTATGGCACGTTCGGCGCAAACCGTGCACCTATCTTGAGTGAAGACTAGCACTATATCTAAATAGACCAAAACGAACTTGCACTTGAGCCTCGTCACCTAGAAGTACCATCGGGTGTATCCAAAGCGATTTCTGAGCCTATGGTACGTTTGGCACAAACGATGCACCTATCTTTCTCCAACACTAACACCGTCTCCAAACGGACTGAAACGAGATTCCACATGACATCGTCACCTAGGAGTTCCATCGTTTGTGTCCAAAACGACTTTCGAGCCTATGGTACGTTCGGCGCAAACCGTACACCTATCTTGAGTCATGATTAGCACTATCTCCAAACAGACTGAGAACATGGTTCCACTTGAGACTCGCCACCTAGGAGTACCATCGGGTGCATCCAAAATGATTTCTGAGCCTATGGTATGTTTGGTGCAAACCAGGCACCTATCTTGCATCGACACTAACACCGTGTCCAAACGGATAGAAACAAGATTCGACATGACCCACTCACCTAGGAGTTCCATCGGGTGCATCCAAAATGATTACTGAGCCGATGGTACGTTTGGCACAAACCGTGCACCTATCTTGCGTCAAGACTAGCACTGTCTCCTAACGGACCAAAACGAGCTTGCACTTGAGCCTCGTCACATCGAAGTACCATCGGGTGTGTCCAAAATGGTTTCTAAGCCAATGATACATTTGGCGCATAACATGCACCTATGTTGCATCGACACTAACACCGTGTCCAAACAGATAGAAACTAGATTCAACATGACCCACTCACCTAGGAGTTCCATTGGGTGCATCCAAAATGATTACTGAGCCAATGGTACGTTTGGCACAAACCATGCACATATCTACGTCAAGATTAGCACTATTTCCTAACGGACCGAAACGAGCTTCCACTTTAGCCTCGTCATGTAGGAGTACCATTGGGTGTGTCCAAAATGATTTCTGAGCCTATGATACATTGGCGCATACCATGCACCTATGTTGCACTGACACTAACACCGTCCCCAAATGGACTAAAACAAGATTCCTCATGACCCACATCTCCTAGAAGTTCCATCGGGTGCCTCCAAAACAATTTCGGAACCTATGGCACGTTCGGCACAAACCGTGCACCTATCTTGAGTGAAGACTAGCACTATATCTAAATAGACCAAAACGAGCTTGCACTTGAGCCTCGTCACCAAGAAGTACCATCGGGTGTATCCAAAGCGATTTCTGAGCCTATGGTACGTTTGGCACAAACAATGCACCTATCTTTCTCCAACACTAACACCGTCTCCAAACGGACTGAAACGAGATTCCACATGACCCCATCACCTAGGAGTTCCATTGTTTGTGTCCAAAACGACTTTCGAGCCTATGGTACGTTCGGCGCAAACCATACACCTATCTTGAGTCATGATTAGCACTATCTCCAAACAGACTGAGAACATGGTTCCACTTGAGACTCGCCACCTAGGACTACCATCGGGTGCATCCAAAATGATTTCTGAGCCTATGGTATGTTTGGTGCAAACCAGACACCTATCTTGCATCGACACTAACACCGTGTCCAAACGGATAGAAACAAGATTCGACATGACCCACTCACCTAGGAGTTCCATCGGGTGCATCCAAAATGATTACTGAGCCGATGGTACGTTTGGCACAAACCGTGCACCTATCTTGTGTCAAGACTAGCACTATCTCCTAACGGACCAAAACGAGCTTGCACTTGAGCCTCGTCACATCAAAGTACCATCGGGTGTGTCCAAAACGGTTTCTAAGCCAATGATACATTTGGCGCATAACATGCACCTATGTTGCATCGACACTAACACCGTGTCCAAACAGACAGAAACTAGATTCAACATGACCCACTCACCTAGGAGTTCCATTGGGTGCATCCAAAATGATTACTGAGCCAATGGTACGTTTGGCACAAACCATGCACATATCTGCGTCAAGATTAGCACTATTTCCTAACGGACCAAAACGAGCTTCCACTTGAGCCTCGTCATGTAGGAGTACCATTGGGTGTGTCCAAAATTATTTCTGAGCCTATGATACATTGGCGCATACCATGCACCTATGTTGCACTGACACTAACACCGTCCCCAAATGGACTAAAACGAGATTCCTCATGACCCACGTCACCTCAAAGTTCCATCGGGTGCCTCCAAAACAAATTCGGAGCCTATGGCATGTTCGGCGCAAACCGTGCACCTATCTTGAGTGAAGACTAGCACTATATCTAAACAGACCAAAACGAGCTTGCACTTGAGCCTCGTCACCTAGAAGTACAATCGGTGCATCCAAAACGGTTTCTGAGCCTATGGCGCAAACCGTGCACCTGTCTGTCACCGACACTAACACCATCTCCAAACGGACCGAAACGTGATTTGACTGACCCGTGTCACCTAGGAGTTCCATCAGGTGCGTCCAAAATGATTTCCGAGCCTATGGTACATTCTGCGCAAACCGTGCACCTATCTTGAGTCAAGATTAGCACTATCTCCAAATGGACCGAAACAAGCTTTCACTTGAGCCTCGTCACCTAGGAGTACCATCGGGTGTGTCCAAAATGATTTCTGAGCCATGGTATGTTTGGCGCAAATCGTGCCCCTATCTTGCACCGACACTAACACCGTCTCCAAATGGGTAAAAATGAGATTCTACATGACCCATGTCACGTAGGAGTTCCATCGGGCACGTCCAAAATGATTTCTGAGCCAATGGTACGTTTGGCGCAAACCAGGCACCTATCTGCATCAAGGTTTAGCACTATCTCCAAACGGACCAAAATGAGCTTCTACTTTAGCCTCATCACCTAGGAGTACCATCAGGTGTGTCAAAAATGATTTCTAAGCCTATGGTATGTTTGGCACAAACCATGCACCTATCTTGCACCAAAACCAACACCATCTCCAAACGGACTGAAACGAGGTTCCACATGACCCCGTCACCTAGGAGTTCCATCGTTTGCGTCTAAAACGATTTTCGAGCCTACGGTACATTCGGCACAAATCGTGCACCTATCTTGAGTCATGATTAGCACTATCTCCAAACGGGCTGAGAACGAGCTTCCACTTTAGCCTCGTCACCTAGGAGTACCATCGGGTGCATCCAAAACGATTTCTGAGCCTATGGTATGTTTGGCGCAAACCGTGCACCTATCTTGCACCGACACTAACACCGTGTCTAAACGGATCGAAACGAGATTTGACATGACCCACTCACCTAGGAGTTCCATCGGGCGCATCAAAAATGATTTCTGAGCCTATGGTATGTTTGGCACAAACCATGCACCGACTTGCATCAAGATTAGCACAATCTCCTAACGGAATGAAACGAGCTTCCACTTGAGCCTCATCACATAGGAGTACCATCGGGTGTGTCCAAAACGACTTTTGAGCCTATGATACATTTGGCGCATACCAAGCACCTATGTTGTACTAACACTAACACCGTCTCCAAACGGACTAAATTGAGATTCCACATGACCCACATCACCTAGAAGTTTGATTGGGTGCGTCCAAAATGATTTCCGAGCCTATGGTACGTTCGGCGCAAACCATGCACCTATCTTGAGTCAAGACTAGCAGTATCTCTAAATAGACCGAAACGAGCTTGCACTTGAGCCTCGTCACCTTGGAGTACCATCGGTGCATCCAAAACGGTTTCTGAGCCTTGGTACATTTGGCGCAAACTATGCACCTGTCTGTCACCGACACTAACACCATCTCCAAATAGACCAAAACGTGATTGGACATGATCTGATGTGCACACGTCTATGCAGCACGTGTAGCAAGTTGTTGTGGCCCGATCTTCTCGTAGGATCTGCGAACTTGATAAATTGTCGTTGCGCGACCTGGTGAAGAGGCAATGCACCGCGAGGCTGTCCACGCGACGAACTACTGAGACAATCACCCTTCCACGTATCGACGAACAGCCCACGCAATCACGCCGTATAGACATGAAGGCACAAACTGGGTGAACCGCAGTTCGGCGTTCTACAACTCCCTCAGGAATCGAAAGAACAAGTTTGCAAGCCTCTCAAGACTCACGCATAAACAAAACTCCACGAGTTTGTGTATTCTGAATTCAGCTAATCAAGATCTGACCTTTCATTGTCTAGTACAAGATATATATAGGGATAGGGACGTTCAGCTTGGAGTAAATGGCAGCATGCGCATGCACCAGTGGATTTCGTGGCTGGTTCGCGCGTCTTTCAGCTTCTGATAGCAGTTACTAAAATGAGCATAACTCTTTATTGGAAAGTCCAAATAATGAGCCGTTTGATGGGCTGGAAAGTAGACTTGAAGACGCTTCCATCCACATATAGAACACCGTCTAACTCCTTGTATTCTGTCCGCGGTGATGCTTGGAATTCATACCATGTATCAGTCATCTAGCTTCTGGTTGCATTTCCATGCAAAGGTGATGAACCACCATTTTATTCTTGCACACCATAGGCTTCTTGGTTCAAATGTCCAGAGGCTTGAATCCATCTTCATCCCATGCTGGTTCATACACTCCATCATTCCTAAGGACATTGGAACAAGAACTCAAAAGCATAGGCTCATTCAACATAAACTGATTATTAAACATAAGGTTAGCGTTCACCTGAGAATGAATTTCCTTCTCCAATTGTTTAGCTCTACTTCTTGTAATTGGACCAGCTTTATCAAGTGGAGTTTCATTTGAAGATGAGTGAATGCTAGGAATGTCCTCATTAGCCTCCCCCTCTTGAGAAGGAGTCGTCCTCGACTCAGGCTCACCAACAAATGGAAGCAAGTCTTTGACATTGAATGTTGTACTCACATTGGAATATTCAGGTGGCAGCTCAATTTTGTAAGCATTATCATTTATCTTGTGTAAAACCTTGAACGGACCATCACCCCTAGGAGATAACTTACTCTTGCGCTATTGGGGAAATCGATCCTTGCGTAGATGCAACCACACGAGGTCTCCGGGCTGGAATGTAACCTTCTTCTTACCTTTGTTCGCTTGCTTTGCATATTGTGCTGATTTCTTCTCGATATTCCTTCTTGTCTCATCATGTAGCTTCTTGAGAAAATCTGATCTCTTTGCTGCATCCAAGTTAACTTGTTCCTGTAATGGTAAAGGCAAAAGATCCATGGGAGTATGCGGTTTAAACCCATAAACAATTTCAAATGGACAAAAGTTTGTTGTGGAATGGACTGCCCTGTTATAAGCAAATTGAACATGTGGAAGGCAGTCTTCCCACTGCTTCAAATTCTTTTTCAACACAGCACGCAACATGGTGGACAAGGTATGGTTGACAACTTCAGTTTGCCCATCGGTTTGCGGATGACAAGTGGTGGAAAATAACAACTTTGTACCAAGTTTAGCCCATAACGTCTTCCAAAAATAGCTTAGAAATTTTGTATCCCGATCTGAAACAATAGTCCTTGGTACTCCATGTAAACGAACGATCTCCCTGAAAAACAAATCAGCAACGTGTGAAGCATCGTCGTTCTTATGACATGGAATAAAATGTGCCATTTTAGAGAATTGGTCAACAACAACAAAGATAGAATCCCTCCCCCTCTGAGACCGAGGTAACCCCAAAATAAAATCCATGGATATATCTTCCCAAGGTACATTCGGAACTGGTAATGGAGTATAAAGACCATGGGGATTAAGGCGGGACTTAGCTTTCAAGCAGATTATGCAGCGTGCAACATGTCGCTGGACATCACGTCGCATATGTGGCCAAAAGAAATGATCGGAGAGCATGTCCAATGTCTTTTTGACGCCAAAATGACTAGCTAAGCCACCAGCATGTGCTTCCTGCAAAAGAAACGGACGAATCGAGCAGGCTGGAATGCATAGTTTGTTAGTGCGAAATAAAAAACCATCATGCACATAATACTTGTCCCAGCCTTTTCCAGCAATGCAATGAGAGAAAGGTTCTTTAAAATCAGAATCAGCTGCATAGAGTGTTTTAATGGATTCCAAACCAAGCACTTTTGTATCTAATTGTGTAACCAAACCACATCTCCATGATAAGGCATCGGCAACAATGTTATCTTTTCCACGCTTATGTTTTACAACATAGGGAAATGTTTCAATGAACTCAATCCATTTAGCATGTCTACGGTTCAGTTTGCCTTGTGTTTTTAGATATTTCAAAGCTTCATGATCAGAATGGATGATAAATTCTTTAGGTAACAAATAATGTTGCCAAACTTCCAAAACTCGAACTAAGGCATAAAGCTCTTTATCATAGACAGAATAATTCAGATGTGGACCATTCAACTTTTCAGAAAAGTAGGCAACAGGTTTACCTTCTTGAAGTAGTACACCTCCTATGCCAATACCACTTGCATCACATTCGATCTCAAATGTCTTACCAAAATCAGGAAGTTGTAGCAGCGGTGCTTCACAAAGCTTTGTTTTCAGCTCATTGAAGGCTTGGTCTTGTTCATCACCCCACTTGAATGGAACATCCTTCTTTGTCAAATTGTTGAGGGGTGCAGCGATGGTGCTGAAATCTTTAACAAAACGCCTGTAAAAACCTGCAAGACCATGAAAACTTCGAACTTGACTCACATTTGTAGGTGTAGGCCAATCCTGTATTGCTTTAACCTTCTCTTCATCAACCTGAATACCATCTGCGGAAACAACAAAGCCAAGGAAAACAACACGGTCTGTGCAAAAGGTGCACTTAGCAATGTTGCCATACAATTTCTCTTCCCTCAAAACAGCAAGTACTTGGCGGATATGATCAAGATGTTCATCAAATGATTTGCTATAGATTAGAATATCATCAAAATAAACAACTACAAACTTGCCAATGAAAACTCGTAAAACATGGTTCATTAAGCGCATAAAAGTTGAAGGAGCATTTGTCAAGCCAAATGGCATCACAAGCCATTCATAGAGACCAATTTTGGTTTTAAACGCTGTTTTCCATTCATCACCAAGTTTCATGCGGATTTGATGATAGCCACTACGCAAATCAATCTTGGTGAAAATGATGGAACCACTCAATTCATCTAACATGTCATCAAGTCGTGGAATGGGATGGCGATATCGAACAGTTATAGCATTGATAGCACGACAATCAACACACATGCGCCAAGAGCCATCTTTCTTTGGAACTAAAAGAACGGGAACAGCACATGGTGATAAGGATTCACGAACATACCCTTTGTCCAAAAGCTCTTTTACCTGTCGCTAAATTTCCTTTGTCTCTATGGGATTGGTGCGGTAGGCTGGACGATTTGGAAGAGAAGCACCTGGTACCAAATCAATTTGATGCTCAATTCCACGGAGTGGAGGAAGTCCAGCTAGTATCTCATCGGGAAAAACATCTTTGAAGTCCTGTAAGAGATCAAGAACAACACTAGGCAGCGATGAAGGTAAATCGTTAGTTGAAAGTAGGACCTCCTTGTGCAAGAGCACAAAGAATGGGGCTGTGGTGTTTCTCACTTCTCTCATATCACTCTTGCTCACAAAGAGACACTCAGTGTGGCGTGGCTGTTTAGGATTGGCATGAGTCTTTATGTGGCTGGATGGGTTAGAACTCTCTCCCTTACTTGTGTTGGGGATCTCACTCAATTTTCTTTTGTCAGATTCCTCTCTTTTCTTGCGAGCCATATCTGAAGCATGTATCTCCTCTGGAGATAATGGAATAAGAACCACCTTCTTGTCATTGTGAATGAAAGTGTGTTTGTTAGACCATCCAAAATGCACCGAGTCCACATCAAATTGCCAAGGCCGACCAAGCAGCAGATGGCATGCTTGCATGGGGACAATATCACAATCCACCTCTCCATGATAATCACCAATGGAAAATGACAAACGAATCATGGCTGAAACCTTAACTGTCCCAGAATTATTCAACCATTGCATATGGTATGGATGTGGATGGCGACGTGGCTGCAAGCCAAGCTTCTCAACAAGCAAAGCACTAACAATATTATTGCAGCTCCCACCATCTATGATGAAACGGCACACTTGTCCTTTCACTTTGCATCTGGATTGAAACAAATTATGGCGTTGTCCTTGTTCAGCAGCAACAAATTGAGTGGAAAGAACTCGCCTCACCACCAAAGAAGGAGATGGTGTGTTCATTATAGAACGCGTCAAATCAGGAAAATCAGCAAGCAACTCATCAAAATGATCACCAGTAATCTCGTCGAAAGATGGAGAAACAACATCTTGTAATAGGTCATTGTGAGCAAAAGTTGGAATAGGTTGAATGGCTAAACAATTTAGACCTAGCTCAAATGTACCATCACCAGTTATCCTTGTCCACATCATTCTCTCTCCCTTCAAAACGAGTCGTCCTCGACTCGTGCTCGTAGCATCAACATTGGACGAACATTATTGGAAACTTGACTCAAGAAAGAACAAAAAAAAACAAGACTTGACAACGCAAGATAACTACAAACTCGAGCGCAAACTGAAAACAACTCCATATAGTGAGAACCAAACCATCGAATTGACCCGACGCAATGAGAGGAAACCAATGTTTAAATCTCTCAAGGCACCCTATCAGCATTCTGACTTGACTCAACACTATCTAGGAATTGAATACCAATCTGCGAAGGAAGCTTGTAAGGATAATCAGCTCACACCACGACAACCAAGGCTCTGAATACCAAATGATGTGCACACGTCTATGCAGCACGTGTAGCAAGTTGTTGTGGCCCGATCTTCTCGTAGGATCTGCGAACTTGATAAATTGTCGTTGCGCGACCTGGTGAACAGGCAATGCACCGCGAGGCTGTCCACGCGACGAACTACCAAGACAATCACCCTTCCACGTACCGACGAACAGCCCACGCAATCACGCCATATAGACGTGAAGGCACAAACTGGGTGAACCGCAGTTCGGCGTTCTACAACTCCCTCAGGAATCGAAAGAACAAGTTTGCAAGCCTCTCAAGACTCACGCATAAACAAAACTCCACGAGTTTGTGTATTCTGAATTCAGCTAATCAAGATCTGACCTTTCATTGTCTAGTACAAGATATATATAGGGATAGGGACGTTCAGCTTGGAGTAAATGGCAGCATGCGCATGCACCAGTGGATTTCGTGGCTGGTTCGCGCGTCTTTCAGCTTCTGATAGCAGTTACTAAAATGAGCATAACTCTTTATTGGAAAGTCCAAATAATGAGCCGTTTGATGGGCTGGAAAGTAGACTTGAAGACGCTTCCATCCACATATAGAACACCGTCTAACTCCTTGTATTCTGTCCGCGGTGATGCTTGGAATTCATACCATGTATCAGTCATCTAGCTTCTGGTTGCATTTCCATGCAAAGGTGATGAACCACCATTTTATTCTTGCACACCATAGGCTTCTTGGTTCAAATGTCCAGAGGCTTGAATCCATCTTCATCCCATGCTGGTTCATACACTCCATCATTCCTAAGGACATTGGAACAAGAACTCAAAAGCATAGGCTCATTCAACATAAACTGATTATTAAACATAAGGTTAGCGTTCACCTGAGAATGAATTTCCTTCTCCAATTGTTTAGCTCTACTTCTTGTAATTGGACCAGCTTTATCAAGTGGAGTTTCATTTGAAGATGAGTGAATGCTAGGAATGTCCTCATTATGATCCGTCTAACCTAGGAGTTCCATCGGGTGCCTCCAAAATGATTTCTGAGCCTATGATACTTTCCACGCAAACCGTGCACCTATCTTGAGTTAAGATTAGCACTATCTCCAAATGGACCGAAATGAGCTTCCACTTGAGCCTCGTCACCTAGGAGTATCATCTGGTGCGTCCAAAATGATTTCTGAGCCATGGTATGTTTGGCACAAACCATGCACCCATCTTGCATCGACACTAACACAGTCTCCAAATGGATCAAAATGAGATTCGACACAACCCATGTCATGTAGGAGTTCCATCAGGCGCGCCCAAAATGATTTCTGAGCCTATGGTACGTTCAGCGCAAACCTTGCACCTATTTGCGTCAAGATTAACACTATCTCCTAACGGACCGAAATGAGCTTCCACTTCAGCCTTGTCACCTAGGAGTACCATCGTGTGTGTCGAAAATGTTTTCTGAGCCTATGGTACGTTTGGCCCAAACCATGTAGCTATCTTGAGTCATGATTACCACTATCTCCAAACAGACTTAGAACAAGCTTCCAATTGAGCCTCGTCACTTAGGAGTACCATCGGGTGCATCCAAAATGATTTCTGAGCCTATGGTATGTTTGGCGCAAACCACGCACCTATCTTGCACCTAGATGTCCAAATGGATCAAAATGAGATTTGACATGACCCACTCACCTAGGAGTTCTATGGGGTGCATCCAAAACAATTTTTGAGCCAATGGTACGTTTGACACAAACCGTGCACCTATCAGCGTCAAGATTAGCACTATCTCCTAACAGAATGAAACGAGCTTCCACTTGAGCCTCATCACGTAGGAGTACCATCGAGTGTGTCCAAAATGATTTTTGAGCCTATGATACATTTGGTGCATACCATGCACCTATGTTGCACTGACACTAACACCGTCTCCAAACTGACTAAAACGAGATTCTACATGACCCATGTCACCTAGAAGTTCCATTGGGTGCGTCCAAAATGATTTCTGAGCTTATGGTACGTTCAGCGCAAAGCGTGCACCTATCTTGCGTCAAGACTAGCAATAAGTCTAAATAGACCGAAACAAGCTTTCACTTGAGCCTTGTCACCTAGGAGTACCATCAGTGCATCCAAAATAGTTTACGAGCCTATGGTACATTTGGCGCAAACCGTGCACTTGTCTTGCAGCGACACTAACACCATCTCCAAATGGACTGAAACATGATTCGACATGACGCGTGTCACCTAGGAGTTCCATCGTGTGTGTCCAAAATGATTTAAGAGCCTATGGTACGTTCCGCACAAACCATGCACCTATCTTGAGTCAAGATTAGCACTATCTCCAAACAGACCAAAACGAGCTTCCGCTTGAGCCTCGTCACCTAGGAGTACCATCTGGTGTGTCCAAAACTATTTTAGAGCCATGGTATGTTTGCCGCAAATCGTGCAACAATCTTGCACCGACACTAACACCGTCCCCAAATGGATCAAAATGAGATGCGACATGACCCACGTCACGTAGGAGTTCCATCGGGCGTGCCCAAAATGATTTTTGAGCCTATGGTACGTTCGGCGCAAACCATGCACCTATCTGCGTCAAGATTAGCACTATCTCCAAATGGACCGAAATGAGCTTACACTTCAGCCTCGTCACCAAGGTGTACCATTGGGTGTGTCCAAAACGATTTCTAAACCTATGGTACATTTGGCGCAAACCGTGCTCCTATCTTGAGACATGATTGGCACTATCTCCAAACATACTTAGAAGGAGCTTCCACTTGAGCCTCATCACCTAGGAATATCATCGGGTGCATCCAAAATGATTTCTGAGCCTATGGTATGTTTGGCGCAAACCGTGCACCTATCTTGCACCAACACTAACACCGTGTCCAAATGGATCGAAATGAGATTTGACATGACCCACTCACCTAGGAGTTCCTTGGGGTGCATCCAAAATGATTTTTGAGCCAATGGTACATTTGGCACAAACCATGCACCTATCTGCCTCAAGATTAGCACTATCTCCTAACGTGAAACAAGCTTCCACTTGAGCCTTGTCACATAGGAGTACCATCTGGTGTGTCCAAAATGATTTCTGAGCCTATGATACATTTGGCGCATACCATGCACCTATGTTGCACTGAGACTAACACCGTTTCCAAACGGACTAAAATGAGATTCCACATGACCCACGTCACCTAGAAGTTCTATCGGGTGCGTCCAAAACGATATCTGAGACTTTGGTTCGTTCGGCGCAAACCGTGCACCTATGTTGCGTCAAGACTAGCACTATGTCTAAACAGACCAAATCGAGCTTTCACTTGAGCCTCGACACCTAGGAGTACCATCGGTGCATCCAAAACGGTCTCTGAGCCTATGGTACGTTTGGCGCAAACCGTGCACCTATCTTGCACCAACACTAACACCATCTCCAAATGGACCGAAACATGATTCGACATGACCCGTGTCACCTAGGAGTTCCATCGGGTGTGTCCAAAATGATTTCCGAGCCTATGGTATGTTCCACGCAAACCGTGCACCTATCTTGAGTCAAGATTAGCACTATCTCCAAACGGACCGAAATGAGCTTCCACTTGAGCCTTGTCACCTAGGAGTACCATCTGGTGCGTCCAAAATGATTTCAGAGCCATGGTATGTTTCACGCAAACCGTGCAACAATCTTGAACCAACAATAACACCATCTCCAAACGGATCGAAAGGAGACGTGACATGACCCACATCATGTAGGAGTTCCATCGGGCGTGCCCAAAATGATTCTTGAGCCTATGGTACGTTCGGCGCAAACCATGCACCTATGTGCGTCAAGATTAGCGCTATCTCCAAACAGACCGAAATGAGCTTCCACTTCAGCCTCATCCCCAAGGAGTATCAGCGGGTGTGTTCAAAATGGTTTCTGAGCCTATGGTATGTTTTGGCACAAACCATGGACCTATCTTACACCGACACTAACACCATCTCCAAACAGACTGAAACGAGATTTCACATGACCCCGTCACCTAGGAGTTCCATCGTTTGCGTCCAAAATGATTTCCGAGCCTATGGTACGTTCGGCGCAAACCGTGCACCTATCTTGAGTCATGATTAGCACTATCTCCAAATAGACTTAGAAGGAGCTTCCACTTGAGCCTCATCACCTAGGAGTACCATCGGGTGCATCCAAAACGATTTCTGAGCCTATGGTATGTTTGGAGCAAACCATGCACCAATCTTGTACCGACACTAACGCCGTGTCCAAACTAATCGAAACAAGATTTGACCTAACCCACTCACCTAGGAGTTCCATGGGGTGCATCCAAAATGATTTTCTGAGCCAATGGTACGTTTGGCACCAACCATGCACCTATCTGCCTCAAGATTAGTACTATCTCCTAACGGACCGAAACGAGCTTCCACATGAGCCTCGTCACATAGGAGTACCATCAGGTGTGTCCAAAATGATTTCTGAGCCTCTGATACATTTGGCGCATACCATGCACCTATGTTGCACTGGCACTAACACCGTCTTCAAACGGACTGAAACGAGATTCCACATGAGCCACGTCACCTAGAAGTTCCATCGGGTGCGTCCAAAATGATTTATGAGCCTATGGTACGTTCGGCGCAAACCATGCACCTATGTTGCGTCAAGACTAGCACTATGTCTAAACAGACCGAAACGAGCTTTCACTTGAGCCTTGTCACCTAGGAGTACCATCGGTGCGTCCAAAATGGTTTCTGAGCCTATGGTACGTTTAACGCATACGGTGCACCTGTCTTGCACCAACATAACACCATCTCCAAATGGACTGAAACATGATTCGACATGACCCGTGTCACCTAGGAGTTCCATCGAGTGCGACCAAAATGATTTATGAGCCTATGGTACGTTCTGCGCAAACCGTGCACCTATCTTGAGTCAAGATTAGCACTATCTCCAAACTGACCAAAACAAGCTTCCACTTGAGCCTCGTCACCTAGGAGTACCATCTAGTGCTTCCAAAACGATTTTAGAGCCATGGTATGTTTGCCGCAAACCATGCAACAATCTTGCACCAACACTAACACCATTTCCAAACAGATCGA